>NW_019263443.1:0-7291 GCF_002742605.1 Olea europaea var. sylvestris
CATTTCAATGATCTATGACCTCTCTGTGTGTGACCTATGTACATAATATTGTGACTTTGTGATATGTGACCAATTTCAAGGATTATACCGTGGTACTCAATGAAGATATCGAATCTATAAGTTGATGCCAACAGCTTTTCGACCCGATGGGAATTGAACCGAGTACAAAAGGCGGATGAATGACATCGTCAGCATTGTTAAACTTGTTTCTGAAATGGGAAGATAACGGCTAAATATAAATTAAAACCCCAGATTACCCAACTTTATAGATTAGAGCACAGGACATCAAATGTACGTACTTGTTCAGTAGTTTGTAACATTTGTTAAACCAGTTTTGAAATTTGGTTAAGCTTAAAGTAAGTACTCTATATTTAATGTAACACTCAATGTACGTACTCTATATGTTGATGGAGAGGGTTTATATTTTTAGGGAAAATTTCATAATTAAGAGGATAAGTATGGCATATTTCAAAAGTAAGAAAAGAGGTTTCAACTTTCAAAAATCAGAAATTTATTAAAATTTAATAATAATTTACTTAATTATTTATATATTTTAGTAATTAAACAAATTATGGTCACGGATTTGGTAACAGATTTTTGTTTTTGGGTCACGAATAAGAATTTTTTAACTTCACGGATTATTTTAAGGTTATAGTTCAAAAAATTTTACCGATCACAATTTGTTCATCGGTTACAGATAAAAAATTTACACATCAGAATTTGTTTATAGGTCACAGATCACTAATATTATAGGTCACAACAATCACAATTTATTAATTTTTTAGATCATACATTATTTTTTAGTCACAATTTATCTTTTTTATTGATCACGTATTATTTATTTTGTTTATTAATCACAGATTAACCAATTCACTCGTCACAATCGACCACATAATCTGTGACCACCACTTCCAACAGCACTATCACCACTGCGACTACCACGACACTGGTCACAAATTATCCAATAAACAAATTGTGAGTCACAGTCAAAGTCACAATTTTCATCACCATCCACGTCGCCCGCCCCACACCAACACCATGATTCATAGATTTCGCAACAACTCACAGACTGCACAATAGATCCATCTCCATCATCTCAACCAAGCCACTGTGCTAAGGCCCATCACACCAGAACCACCACCCAACAAAAAACCCCCAAAACCCGCCACCATCTCACCTCCTGTAGCCACCAGATCACACCAACGGAGGGACAACAGATCGAGCCATCGCCAGAGAGATTGTACCACTGTCGCAGATTGAGCCATCGCCACAGTGATGTGGAGCGATGGTGGCAGCACAGGGCGGGGATGACACATCGCTGCTGCTGCAACTCACCAGATCTTGTTATCCACGAGTCAGATCGCTGCTGTAGCAACTCACCACCAGATCTCATTATTCATGGTCAGACTATGTCGTTCCATGCGACGAGCTCTTAGTAACCTCCAATGCCAGCAATGTCGATCAGAGAAAGTTGACCCATTGTTGATCACCAGAGTTTTCCCATCGCCCCAGTTGTGTAAGACTGTGAGAGAATATTGGGAAGGAATTATAGGGTTTGAAATTTCAATAGGTTGAATTAATTAATTTCTATATGAATTTATTAATTAACAAAAAGTTCTGATCTTTGAAAGACTAAACTACAAATCTGGTTTTAGAATTTAGGATTTTAATACTAGGGATCCCTGTAATTACCACATATTTTTATCTCCCACGAAGCTAATTTTTTATGCAACATGCTCCACTAGTAATCGTCATTATTTGGTTTGAAGTTTAACAATCGATCTACGTCTGCCTATAATTTTCAAGTTCTTTTTCAAACTGTAGCATTGCCCATGAATATACAAGATGCTTTTTTAAATTTCAAATTAAAGTTTGTGGTTAAATTTCGAAAGAAAGTATTCTAAAGATTAGCCAAACATACTCAACTAACATTGTTGGATTACAGTCAAGGCAATATATAAATATCCCTGCTGGTCCATTATCCACAGTAGCTTCTATTTAACCTTATCTCAAGATCTTTTGATTTGAAAAATAAATAAATAATAATAATAATAAATAAATAAATAATAATAAAGTAAAATAAAATAAAATAAAAAAGAAAGAAAGAAAGAAAGAAAAAAGAAAAAGGAACAAGAACAATAGAATCTTTTATCTGTCAAATTGGAAAGGAAAAAAACCCATCAATCTTCCTTTAACAAAAAAAAAATATATCATTAATTTTTATAGGCAAAATCATTCCTATTCTTTTGATGACCCAAATGAACGCTCAACATTGGATGGTTAAGATTTCAATGGAATTTGTTCAATGTAAAAGTAAAGATTCAAGTGTAGAATTAAGGATTGAGCATAATATAATGTGTCAGGCCTTGCTATAGGTGTTAGGTCATGTGGCAACCACTTGAACAAAAACCAAGCAAGAGGTCATGCAAGGTCCCCAATTTGCTTCGGCATTGGCTCTTCGACAAGTGCCCACCGAGAAGGCGATTAGCACATACTATTAGACTTCTCATCTAGGATATTGTTATTCAAGGCAAGGTGTCACCATTCCGTTGCAGTGTGATTTCAAGGCGAGCGACATCTCCTGTGATGGGCATCTTCCACAAGCCTCACCTAAACCAAGTTGCACAACACACTGTACAAAGTGATAAATATGACAATTTATGGCAACCGAGTGGTTCGATTAAACAACTTTTCAACCTATGCTCGGCTATACCATTTTTCAAGCCATATTCAGGTTATGGAGGCCTTTGGGATTGATATAATTCAACTTGACTGTTGAGCAATTAGAATTATGCCACATGTCAACCATTCACTGAACATCAGTTCATCTCTCTTGGTATGAATACTCAAACACTAGTCACATCCAAAGAATGTGAAATTAAAAGCAATATTACCTTCTCAATCTTGATAATTCTCATTGACCTGGCACTTATATTTCCCCAAATATATCTTCCACCGCTTGACTTGAGCGTTGGATTGCCTCCAACCGCCAGAGATATAATCACATGCAGTCTAACATCATTGTCTAAGTGTGCAAGTAACATATATGTGGACAAGAGAATAACAATGATTTGTTGGCAGCTAGACTCCACTGGATTTGGAGGCAACATAACATGTTAATTACTTAACATTAACATAGAAATGTGAATGTCCAAAAGATTGAATGGCTAGTAAAAGAAAATATTCACTAAATTAGTTTATAAAGTCATAGATTATATTCCTCTACAATGTCTCTGTTGATGATGCTGACATGAGAGGGTAATATGAAGCAAGACCTCACCATTAACAAAAATATTCCTTGACACTTTTTCTCTCAGAGTAGCATTTTTCTTTCATGCTAATGTGGGGTGCAGTTAAAAGAACCCATTACTGGACCCCACAACCCCATTTCTCAATTCTCCAACTATAAATACCAGCCTCAGTATGAAGATTGAAGATCATAGCAAGTACCAATTCACATATCCAATTTCTATTATCTGCATCATTTGGCATCAATTAAACCATGTATGACAAGTGGGGAAACTGTGATTGCTCTGATAAGAGCCAGTGCGTATAAGTAGTTCTTATAGTTTTCCAAGTTTTTTTCTCTGCCTAACTAAGCTTTGTTCTCAATAAACATGATCTTTATCGACTTGATAATTGTAGGAAGAAGGGAAGCACCTACGGTATTGTTATATTAATTGTGTTGCCTCACCATTTCTTACTGGCCCAGATTGAGACTTGTGGGCTTGGTCTGTTGGAATTAATTTCGGGTTATAAAACGCGTTTTAGAGAAACACGCTTTTGCCTATTAAATGGTTAAGGTTCAGCTGTACACGTGGCTTCACCCTCACCCTTGGATGGGTGACTGATCAGATACTTACTTGGTTTTGGCTCTGATTCTAGATGATTCGAAGTCTTTCAACCTTTCGTTTTTCTCTCCTTTTCTCTGAGTGATAGATTAGGATTCTTGGGTTACTGCAATTCGATATGTTCTTGGTGATTTCTCAATCTGTAATCTTAGTGATGGTTTATGATTGTGTTGTATAGTTTGTTAGCGATTGAGAGTGAGTTGGATTACAGTTTTTAATATATGCGAAAGGAAATTTGAAGGAACGTTTGGTTTCTTTGTACATATTGTACTGTTCTTGGTTGATACTTAGTGCATCTTGAGCTTTATCACATTTTGGTGATGCTCAACGGGTGATTAGGTCGCAAGACCAAACATCCGGGGCCTTTTTAGGGTGAAATGTATCTTTGTGTTGGAATCCTTTTAATTTTCTGCGAACTATTTTTACTGCAAAGCAATCCGATTTCTTGAAACTTAACGTTTTTTGACTTAACAAGTGGTATCAGAGCCACTATTTACTGAAAAGAAATTTTTTGAATAGTATCTTCAAAAGGATTCTTGGGGATCTCAGATCTGGTGTTTCTTGAAAATCGTTTTTGGTTCTTGAAAGCTGAAATTTTAATTTCTTTATGACTCATTTTTTAACTCGTTCTAAGTAGGTTCTAACTCTGTTTGATCTATTGTTTTTGTACTGGGTTGTGCAAGTTGAGTTGACTCGGTCCGGGTTGTGGTGAGTTCTTGACTTACTACTGAGTTCACACTGAGTTCTGGTGACTCGTTGGCTTCTAGAACCTGTATTGCCCTTCTTGTTCCGGACACTTCCTTACTATTTTTTTTGTTCTGAAACATTGAGTTTTCAAACTCTGGTATTTTCTAGAACCCCCTTTATTTAACTGTAATTGTAATATGTTTAGTGTTTGGTCATTAAAGTAAGTAATCTTCCACTAGTTACCTTTGTCCAAGATCTCCTACGAGGATCTAGGAATCTAAAGAAGTAGTGGGCTGCAAGGATTATCACTCCTTAGACCCCTCTTAAACTGTCTTTCAGTTTTTGAATTGAATTGTGTATTGCATGATAAGTAGATACAATTATATATTCTACCTTATTCATTCTATCACATTTTTTGTCAATTCAATAAAATACCTGAATCAATATACTCTATGTGCTGTATAAATTTTGTGTGTACATCTCTGTCATCATGTCCACGTCTCAAAAATTTGAAGTTGAGAGATGGAATGGTACTGGAGACTTCAGTCTCTTGCGCCAAAAACTGAGGGCATTATTGCTGCGGCAAAGGTGTACTGCAGCTATTGATGGTAATTGGCCTACAAAAACTAATGCCTATTGGAGACAGGAATTAGATGACACTTCATGGAGTACAATTTTCTTGCACTTATCTGATAGTGTAATTAGGAAAGTTGGAGAAACTACATCTGCTCAGGCTCTTTGGACTAAGTTAGGAAAATTATATCTAACTAGAACTATGCCTAATAAATGCTACCTTCTAAGGCAATTCTATAATTTTAGATTTGATCCCACCTCAAATATGGAAGATAACCTTGACAAATTCACAAAACTGATTCAGGACCTGACTAACTGTGATGAAGAAATTTCTAATGATCAACAAGCTGTGGCATTGTTAAATTCACTAAGTGATAAGTATAGAGACATTAGAAATGCATTAGAATATGGGGGCAAGAACTTACCATTGATAGAATAACCTTAGCCCTGAGAAACAGAGAACTTGAAATAAAATCTGAGTCTAAACACTCTAGGTATGGTGAGGGGTTATTCATAAAGGAGAAACAGAACCAAAATAAGAAACAATATCCCTTAAGTCAAAAATTAAATAAGAAAGGGAAAACTCAATTCTCCAGATTTAAGGAAAAGAATAAGAATCAATGGAAAACTAAAAACCAGATCAGGAAATGTTATTACTGTGGTAAAACTAGCCATGTAATAAAAGATTGCTTCAAGAAAATCTCAGATATGAAAGAGAATACTAATAATGAGGGATCTGCAGCTGTAGCCTGTAGAGATGAATCTGATAGTCAAGGGGTTGTTTTGGTAACAACCACCAGAAGAGGCCCAAATGAATGGATCCTTGACTCTGGTTGCACCTTTCACATGTGTCCCACAAAAGAATGTTTTTTGTGAATTTGTTGACCTAAATGGAGGGCAAATTCAGATGGGAAATGATATGAGCTGTCAAATCAAGAGGATTGGGAAGGTCAAACTCTCATTAAATAACAGTTGTACCCTAGAACTTGAGAATACTAGATATGTCCATGAGTTAAAAAGAAATCTTATTTCCTTGGGTGAGCTTCATGATAAATACAGCATTATGATTCATAAAGGCTTTTTAACTCTTATGCAAGGAAATAAAACTATCATATCCTCTCAAAAGATAAATGGCATATATACTGTATGTGCTAAATCTGTGATAGATCACTGTTCCATAGCCTTAAACTCTTATTCCAATAAGTCTTTAATTTGGTATAAAAGACATGGCCACATCTCAGAAAAGGGACTGATAATCTTAAATAAACTTAGATGTTTTGGTAAGGACAATGTCAAGGGTTTGGATTTTTGTGAAAATTGTGTATTTGGAAAACAGAAGAAATTGCCTTTCAAAACTGGTATTCATAAATCTACTTCTATATTAGAATATTTATATGCTGATCTTTGGGGACCAGTGTCTGTAAATACTCTGAGTGGATTTAGATTTTATCTACTTATAGTAGATGATTTTTCAAGAAAAATTTGGACTTTTCTTCTAAAACAAAAATCTGATACTTTCCAAACCTTTAAACATTGGAAATTAATGATCTAAAACTAAACAAATAAGAAAATCAAGGCTTTAAGGGCTGATAATGATCTTGAGTTTTGCAACTCTAAATTTGACTTGTTTTGTAAAGATTATGAAATCTTAAGACACAGAACTGTAACATACACTCCTCAGCAAAATGGTGTTGCTGAGAGAATGAATAGATACTTATTCGAAAAAGTGAGATGTATGTTGTACAGTTATGGTCTTCCTAAGTTTTTTTGGGGAGAGGCCCTAAAAATAGCAACTTATCTAATAAATAGAAGTCCATCAAGTGCCATTGATTTTCAAGTCCCTGAAAAGATATGGTCAGGAAAAATTCCTGATTATAGTAAACTGAAAGTTTTTGGCTGCACTGCCTATTCACATCAGAGTGAAGGGAAAGTAGAACCCAGGTCCTTAAAGTGTGTTTTTCTGGGTTATGGAGAGGAAACAAAAGGGTACAAACTGTGGGTTAGAGACCAAAATGGCTTTAAGGTCATTATTAGTAGAAATGTCATCTTCAATGAAAATGACATGCCTTGTGTGAAATCAACTGATCTTAAAACTTTAGAACCTGCACTGTTGAAAGAAATCATCCTGGAAAATAAAACTGATGAATCTAAAAATCTAGATGGTCTAATTGAGGTGGAGA
>NW_019263443.1:9170-15821 GCF_002742605.1 Olea europaea var. sylvestris
TGTGACCTGTGTATATAATGTTGTGACCTAAGATCTGTGACACAATTTGAAATATCTTTAACTTGTGTGCATAATATTGTGACCTGTGACACATTTAATGAACTTCAGTAACCTGTGCACACACTGATGTGATCTGTGACCCTATTTCAGTAATGTGTGACCTCTACATGTGTGATCTGTGACCCCATTTCAATGATCTATGACCTCTCTGTGTGTGACCTATGTACATAATATTGTGACTTTGTGATATGTGACCAATTTCAAGGATCATACCGTGGTACTCAATGAAGATATCGAATCTATAAGTTGATGCCAACAGCTTTTCGACCCGATGGGAATTGAACCGAGTACAAAAGGCGGATGAATGACATCGTCAGCATTGTTAAACTTGTTTCTGAAATGGGAAGATAGCGGCTAAATATAAATTAAAACCCCAGATTACCCAACTTTATAGATTAGAGCACAGGACATCAAATGTACGTACTTGTTCAGTAGTTTGTAACATTTGTTAAACCAGTTTTGAAATTTGGTTAAGCTTAAAGTACGTACTCTATATTTAATGTAACACTCAATGTACGTACTCTATATGTTGATGGAGAGGGTTTATATTTTTAGGGAAAATTTCATAATTAAGAGGATAAGTATGGCATATTTCAAAAGTAAAAAAGGAGGTTTCAACTTTCAAAAATCAGAAATTTATTAAAATTTAATAATAATTTACTTAATTATTTATATATTTTATTAATTAAACAAATTATGGTCACGGATTTGGTAACAGATTTTTGTTTTTGGGTCACGAATAAGAATTTTTTAACTTCACGGATTATTTTAAGGTTATAGTTCAAAAAATTTTACCGATCACAATTTGTTCATCGGTTACAGATAAAAAATTTACACATCAGAATTTGTTTATAGGTCACAGATCACTAATATTATAGGTCACAACAATCACAATTTATTAATTTTTTAGATCATACATTATTTTTTAGTCACAATTTATCTTTTTTATTGATCACGTATTATTTATTTTGTTTATTAATCACAGATTAACCAATTCACTCGTCACAATCAACCACATAATCTGTGACCACCACTTCCAACAGCACTATCACCACCGCGACTACCACGACACTGGTCACAAATTATCCAATAAACAAATTGTGAGTCACAGTCAAAGTCACAATTTTCATCACCATCCACGTCGCCCGCCCCACACCAACACCATGATTCACAGATTTCGCAACAACTCACAGACTGCACAATAGATCCATCTCCATCATCTCAACCAAGCCATTGTGCTAAGGCCCATCACACCAGAACCACTACCCAACAAAAAACCCCCCAAAACCCGCCACCATCTCACCTCCTGTAGCCACCAGATCACACCAACGAAGGGACAACAGATCGAGCCATCGCCAGAGAGATTGCACCACTGCCGCAGATTGAGCCATCGCCACAGTGATGTGGAGCGATGGTGGCAGCACAGGGCGGGGATGACACATCGCTGCTGCTGCAACTCACCAGATCTTGTTATCCACGAGTCAGATCGCTGCTGTAGCAACTCACCACCAGATCTCATTATTCATGGTCAGACTATGTCGTTCCATGCGACGAGCTCTTAGTAACCTCCAATGCCAGCAATGTCGATCAGAGAAAGTTGACCCATTGTTGATCACCAGAGTTTTCCCATCGCCCCAGTTGTGTAAGACTGTGAGAGAATATTGGGAAGGAATTATAGGGTTTGAAATTTCAATAGGTTGAATTAATTAATTTCTATATGAATTTATTAATTAACAAAAAGTTCTGATCTTTGAAAGACTAAACTACAAATCTGGTTTTAGAATTTAGGATTTTAATACTAGGGATCCCTGTAATTACCACATATTTTTATCTCCCACGAAGCTAATTTTTTATGCAACATGCTCCACTAGTAATCGTCATTATTTGGTTTGAAGTTTACCAATCGATCTACGTCTGCCTATAATTTTCAAGTTCTTTTTCAAACTGTAGCATTGCCCATGAATATACAAGATGCTTTATTAAATTTCAAATTAAAGTTTGTGGTTAAATTTCGAAAGAAAGTATTCTAAAGATTAGCCAAACATACTTAACTAACATTGTTGGATTACAGTCAAGGCAATATATAAATATCCCTGCTGGTCCATTATCCACAGTAGCTTCTATTTAACCTTATCTCAAGATCTTTTGATTTGAAAAATAAATAATAATAATAATAATAATAAATAAATAAATAAATAATAATAAAGTAAAATAAAATAAAAAAGAAAGAAAGAAAGAAAGAAAAAAGAAAAAGGAACAAGAACAATAGAATCTTTTATCTGTCAAATTGGAAAGGAAAAAAACCCATCAATCTTCCTTTAACAAAAAAAAATATATCATTAATTTTTATAGGCAAAATCATTCCTATTCTTTTGATGACCCAAATGAACGCTCAACATTGGATGGTTAAGATTTCAATGGAATTTGTTCAATGTAAAAGTAAAGATTCAAGTGTAGAATTAAGGATTGAGCATAATATAATGTGTCAGGCCTCGCTATAGGTGTTAGGTCATGTGGCAACCACTTGAACAAAAACCAAGCAAGAGGTCATGCAAGGTCCCCAATTTGCTTCGGCATTGGCTCTTCGACAAGTGCCCACCGAGAAGGCGATTAGCACATACTATTAGACTTCTCATCTAGGATATTGTTATTCAAGGCAAGGTGTCACCATTCCGTTGCAGTGTGATTTCAAGGCGAGCGACATCTCCTGTGATGGGCATCTTCCACAAGCCTCACCTAAACCAAGTTGCACAACACACTGTACAAAGTGATAAATATGACAATTTATGGCAACCGAGTGGTTCGATTAAACAACTTTTCAACCTATGCTCGGCTATACCATTTTTCAAGCCATATTCAGGTTATGGAGGCCTTTGGGATTGATATAATTCAACTTGACTGTTGAGCAATTAGAATTATGCCACATGTCAACCATTCACTGAACATCAGTTCATCTCTCTTGGTATGAATACTCAAACACTAGTCACATCCAAAGAATGTGAAATTAAAAGCAATATTACCTTCTCAATCTTGATAATTCTCATTGACCTGGCACTTATATTTCCCCAAATATATCTTCCACCGCTTGACTTGAGCGTTGGATTGCCTCCAACCGCCAGAGATATAATCACATGCAGTCTAACATCATTGTCTAAGTGTGCAAGTAACATATATGTGGACAAGAGAATAACAATGATTTGTTGGCAGCTAGACTCCACTGGATTTGGAGGCAACATAACATGTTAATTACTTAACATTAACATAGAAATGTGAATGTCCAAAAGATTGAATGGCTAGTAAAAGAAAATATTCACTAAATTAGTTTATAAAGTCATAGATTATATTCCTCTACGATGTCTCTGTTGATGATGCTGACATGAGAGGGTAATATGAAGCAAGACCTCACCATTAACAAAAATATTCCTTGACACTTTTTCTCTCAGAGTAGCATTTTTCTTTCATGCTAATGTGGGGTGCAGTTAAAAGAACCCATTACTGGACCCCACAACCCCATTTCTCAATTCTCCAACTATAAATACCAGCCTCAGTATGAAGATTGAAGATCATAGCAAGTACCAATTCACATATCCAATTTCTATTATCTGCATCATTTGGCATCAATTAAACCATGTATGACAAGTGGGGAAACTGTGATTGCTCTGATAAGAGCAAGTGCGTGTAAGCAGTTCTTATAGTTTTCCAAGTATTTTTCTCTGCGTATCTAAGCTTTGTTCTCAATAAACATGATCTTTATCGACTTGATAATTGTAGGAAGAAGGGAAGCACCTACGGTATTGTTATATTAATTGTGTTGCCTCACCATTTCTTACTGGCCCAGATTGAGACTTGTGGGCTTGGTCTGTTGGAATTAATTTCGGGTTATAAAACGTGTTTTAGAGAAACACGCTTTTGCCTCTTAAATGGTTGAGGTTCGACCGTACACGTGGCTTCACCCTCACCCTTGGATGGGTGACTGATCAGATACTTACTTGGTTTTGGCTCTGATTCTAGATGATTCGAAGTCTTTCAACCTTTCGGTTTTCTCTCCTTTTCTCTGAATGATAGATTAGGGTTCTTGGGTTACTACAATTCGACATGTTCTTGGTGATTTCTCAATCTGTAATCTTAGTGATGGTTTATGATTGTGTTGTATAGTTTGTTAGCGATTGAGAGTGAGTTGGATTACAGTTTTTAATATATGCGAAAGGAAATTTGAAGGAACGTTTGGTTTCTTTGTACATATTGTACTGTTCTTGGTTGATACTTAGTGCATCTTGAGCTTTATCACATTTTGGTGATGCTCAACGGGTGATTAGGTCGCAAGACCAAACATCCGGGGCCTTTTTAGGGTGAAATGTATCTTTGTGTTGGAATCCTTTTAATTTTCTGCGAACTATTTTTACTGCAAAGCAATCCGATTTCTTGAAACTTAACGTTTTTTGACTTAACAAGTGGTATCAGAGCCACTATTTACTGAAAAGAAATTTTTTGAATAGTATCTTCAAAAGGATTCTTGGGGATCTCAAATCTGGTGTTTCTTGAAAATCGTTTTTGGTTCTTGAAAGCTGAAATTTTAATTTCTTTATGACTCATTTTTTAACTCGTTCTAAGTAGGTTCTAACTCTGTTTGATCTGTTGTTTTTGTACTGGGTTGTGCAAGTTGAGTTGACTCGGTCCGGGTTGTGGTGAGTTCTTGACTTACTACTGAGTTCACACTGAGTTCTGGTGACTCGTTGGCTTCTAGAACCTGTATTGCCCTTCTTGTTCCGGACACTTCCTTACTATTTTTTTTGTTCTGAAACATTGAGTTTTCAAACTCTGGTATTTTCTAGAACCCCCTTTATTTAACTGTAATTGTAATATGTTTAGTGTTTGGTCATTAAAGTATGTAATCTTCCACTAGTTACCTTTGTCCAAGATCTCCTACGAGGATCTAGGAATCTAAAGAAGTAGTGGGCTGCAAGGATTATCACTCCTTAGACCCCTCTTAAACTGTCTTTCAGTTTTTGAATTGAATTGTGTATTGCATGATAAGTAGATACAATTATATATTCTACCTTATTCATTCTGTCACATTTTTTGTCAATTCAATAAAATACCTGAATCAATATACTCTATGTGCTGTATAAATTTTGTGTGTACATCTCTGTCATCATGTCCACGTCTCAAAAATTTGAAGTTGAGAGATGGAATGGTACTGGAGACTTCAGTCTCTTGCGCCAAAAACTGAGGGCATTATTGCTGCGGCAAAGGTGTACTGCAGCTATTGATGGTAATTGGCCTACAAAAACTAATGCCTATTGGAGACAGGAATTAGATGACACTTCATGGAGTACAATTTTCTTGCACTTATCTGATAGTGTAATTAGGAAAGTTGGAGAAACTACATCTGCTCAGGCTCTTTGGACTAAGTTAGGAAAATTATATCTAACTAGAACTATGCCTAATAAATGCTACCTTCTAAGGCAATTCTATAATTTTAGATTTGATCCCACCTCAAATATGGAAGATAACCTTGACAAATTCACAAAACTGATTCAGGACCTGACTAACTGTGATGAAGAAATTTCTAATGATCAACAAGCTGTGGCATTGTTAAATTCACTAAGTGATAAGTATAGAGACATTAGAAATGCATTAGAATATGGGGGCAAGAACTTACCATTGATAGAATAACCTTAGCCCTGAGAAACAGAGAACTTGAAATAAAATCTGAGTCTAAACACTCTAGGTATGGTGAGGGGTTATTCATAAAGGAGAAACAGAACCAAAATAAGAAACAATATCCCTTAAGTCAAAAATTAAATAAGAAAGGGAAAACTCAATTCTCCAGATTTAAGGAAAAGAATAAGAATCAATGGAAAACTAAAAACCAGATCAGGAAATGTTATTACTGTGGTAAAACTAGCCATGTAATAAAAGATTGCTTCAAGAAAATCTCAGATATGAAAGAGAATACTAATAATGAGGGATCTGCAGCTGTAGCCTGTAGAGATGAATCTGATAGTCAAGGGGTTGTTTTGGTAACAACCACTAGAAGAGGCCCAAATGAATGGATCCTTGACTCTGGTTGCACCTTTCACATGTGTCCCACAAAAGAATGTTTTTTGTGAATTTGTTGACCTAAATGGAGGACAAATTCAGATGGGAAATGACATGAGCTGTCAAATCAAGAGGATTGGGAAGGTCAAACTCTCATTAAATAACAGTTGTACCCTAGAACTTGAGAATACTAGATATGTCCATGAGTTAAAAAGAAATCTTATTTCCTTGGGTGAGCTTCATGATAAATACAGCATTATGATTCATAAAGGCTTTTTAACTCTTATGCAAGGAAATAAAACTATCATATCCTCTCAAAAGATAAATGGCATATATACTGTATGTGCTAAATCTGTGATAGATCACTATTCCACAGCCTTAAACTCTGATTCCAATAAGTCTTTAATTTGGTATAAAAGACATGGCCACATCTCAGAAAAGGAACTGATAATCTTAAATAAACTTAGATGTTTTGGTAAGGACAATGTTAAGGGTTTGGATTTTTGTGAAAATTGTGTATTTGGAAAACAGAAGAAATTGCCTTTCAAA
>NW_019263444.1:0-15795 GCF_002742605.1 Olea europaea var. sylvestris
CACCCGGCACGGTTTTTGTTCCCGATCAACCTGTTGAATTTGAGCCCATTCCGACATAGTATCGAAAAATAACGAAATTCCCCTCGGCGCGATTTTTATTTCCGATCAACCTGTCAAATTTTAGCCAATTCCGACACAGTTGCGAAAAATGACGAAATTTACCATGCTCGGCTTTTCTTCCCGATCAACCTGTTGAATTTAAGCCCATTCCGACACAGTCGCGAACCCCGGCGCGGTTTTTGTACCCGATCAACCAGTCCAATTTTAGCCCATTCCGACACAGTCGCGAAAAATGACGAAATTGCCCGCGACTCGATTTTTGTTCCCGATCAACCAGTCAAATTTGAGCCCATCCCGACACAGTCGCGAAAAATGACGAAATTGCCCGCGACTCGATTTTTGTTCCCGATCAACCAGTCAAATTTGAGCCCATCCCGACACAGTCGCGAAAAATGACGAAATTGCCCGCGACTCGATTTTTGTTCCCGATCAACCAGTCAAATTTGAGCCCATCCCGACACAGTCGCGAAAAATGACGAAATTGCCCGCGACTCGATTTTTGTTCCCGATCAACCAGTCAAATTTGAGCCCATCCCGACACAGTCGCGAAAAATGACGAAATTGCCCGCGACTCGATTTTTGTTCCCGATCAACCAGTCAAATTTGAGCCCATCCCGACACAGTCGCGAAAAATGACGAAATTGCCCGCGACTCGATTTTTGTTCCCGATCAACCAGTCAAATTTGAGCCCATCCCGACACAGTCGCGAAAAATGACGAAATTGCCCACGGCGCGATTTTTGTTCCCGATCAACCTGTCAAATTTGAGCACATTCCGACACAGTCACGAAAAATGAAGAAATTGCCCCCGGCGCGGTTTTTTGTTTCCTATCAACCTGTCAAATTTTAGCAAATTCCGACATAGTCGCGAAAAATGATGAAATTGCCCCCGACGCGATTTTTGTTCCCGATGAACCTGTCAAATTTTAGCCCATTTCGACAAAGTATCGAAAAATGACGAAATTACCCCTGGCGCAGTTTTTGTTTCCGATCAACCTGTCAAATTTTAGCCCATTCCAACACATTCGCGAAAGATGACGAAATTGCCCCCGGCGCGATTTTTGTTTCCGATCAACCTGTCAAATTCTAGCCAATTCCAACACAGTTGCGAAAAATAACGAAATTCACCCGGCGCGGTTTTTGTTCCCAATCAACCTGTTGAGTTTGAGCCCATTCCGACACAGTCGCGAAAAATGACGAAATTGCCCCTGGCGCGATTTTTGTTTCCGATCAACCTGTCAAATTTTAGCCCATTCCGACACAATCGCGAAAAATGACGAAATTGCCCCCGGCGCGATTTTTATTTCCTATCAAGCTGTCAAATTTTAGCAAATTCCGACACCATTGCAAAAAATATCGAAATTGCCCCCGGCGCGATTTTGGTTCCCGATCAACCTGTTAAATTTGAGCCCATTCCGACACAGTCGCGAAAAATGACGAAATTCATCCTGGCGCGATTTTTGTTTCCGATCAACCTGTCAAATTTGAGCTCATTCCGACACAGTCGCGAAAAATGACGAAATTGCCCCCGGCGCGGTTTTTGTTCCCGTTCAACCTGTCAAATTCTAGCCCATTTTGACACAGTCGCGATAAATGACGAAATTGCCCGCGGTGCGGTTTTTGTTTTGAATTTGAGCCCATTCCGACACCGTCGCAAAAAATGACAAAATTGCCCTCGGCGCGATTTTTGTTCCCGATCAACCTGTCAAATTCTAGCCCATTTTGACACAGTCGCGATAAATGACGAAATTGCCCGCGGTGCGGTTTTTGTTTTGAATTTGAGCCCATTCCGACACCGTCGCAAAAAATGACAAAATTGCCCTCGGCGCGATTTTTGTTCCCGATCAACCTGTCAAATTCTAGCCCATTTTGACACAGTCGCGATAAATGACGAAATTGCCCGCGGTGCGGTTTTTGTTTTGAATTTGAGCCCATTCCGACACCGTCGCAAAAAATGACAAAATTGCCCTCGGCGCGATTTTTGTTCCCGATCAACCTGTCAAATTTGAGCTCATTCCGACACAGTCGCGAAAAATGATGAAATTGCCCCCAGCGCGGTTTTTGTTTCCGATCAACCTGTCAAATTTTAGCCCATTCCGACACAGTCGAGAAAAATGATGAAATTGCCCCAGCGTGATTTTTATTTTGATCAACCTGCAAAATTTCAGCCCATTCCGACACAGTCGCGAAAAATGACGAAATGGACCCCGGCGCGATTTTTGTTCCCGATCAACCAGTCAAATTTCAGCCCATTCCGACACAGTCGCGAAAAATGACGAAATGGACCCCGGCAGGATTTTTGTTCCCGATCAACCAGTCAAATTTTAGCCCATTCCGACATCGTCGCCAAAAATGACGAAATTGCCCCTGGCGCGATTTTTGTTTCCGATCAACCTGTCAAATTTTAGCCAATTCCGACACAGTTACGAAAAATGACGAAATTCACCCGGCACGGTTTTTGTTCCCGATCAACCTGATGAATTTGAGCCCATTCCGACATAGTATCGAAAAATAACGAAATTCCCCCCGGCGCGATTTTTGTTTCTGATCAACCTGTCAAATTTTAGCCAATTCTGACACAGTTGCGAAAAATGACGAAATTCACCCGGCGCGATTTTTCTTCCCGATCAACCTGTTGAATTTGAGCCCATTCCGACACAGTCGCGAACCCCGGCGCGATTTTTGTACCCGATCAACTAGTCCAATTTTAGCCCATTCCGACACAGTCGCGAAAAATGACGAAATTGCTCGCGGCTCGATTTTTGTTCCCGATCAACCAGTCAAATTTGAGCCCATTCCGACACCATTGCAATAATTGACGAAATTGCCCCCGGCGGGGTCTTTGTTTCCGATCAACCTGTCAATTTTTAACCCATTTCTACACAGTCGCGAAAAATGACGAAATTGCCCCGGGCACTGTTTCTGTTTCCGATCAGCCAGTCAAATTTTAGCCCACTCTGACACAGTCAAGAAAAGTGATGAAATTGCCCCAATGCGATTTTTACTTTCGATCAAACTGCCAAATATCAACCAATTCCGACACAGTTGCGAAAAATGACGAAATTCACCCGGCGCGATTTTTGTTTCCAATCAACCGGTCAAATTTCAGCCCATTTCGACACAGTCGTAAAAAATGACGAAATTGCCCCCGGCGCGGTTGTTGTTTCCGATCAACCAGTCAAATTTTAGCCGATTTCGACACAGTCGAGAAAATTGACGAAATTGCCCTTGGCGCAGTTTTTGTTTCCGATCAACCTTTCAAATTTTTGCCGATTCTGACACGACTGCTAAAAATGACGAAATTCACCCAGCGCGGTTTTTGTTCCCGATCAACCAGTTAAATTTGAGCCCATTCCGACACAGCCGAGAAAAATGACGAAATTGCCCGCGGCACGATTTTTGTTTTCGATCAACCTGTCAAATTTTAGCCCATTCCGACAAAGTCGCGAAAAATGACGAAATTGCCCCCGGCGCGATTTTTGTTTCCCATCAACCTATCAAATTTTAGCCAATACCGACACAGCCGCGAAAAATGACGAAATTGCCCCCGGCGCTGTTTTTGTTCCCGATCTACATGTCAAATTTGAGCCCATTCCAACACAGTCGCGAAAAATGATGATATTGACCCCGGCGCGATTTTTGTTTCCGATCAACCTATCAAATTTTAGCCCATTCCGACACAGTCGCGAAAAATGACGAATTTATCCCCGGCGCGGTTTTTGTTTCCGATCAACTAGACAAATTTTAGCCCATTCCGACACAGTCGCGAAAAATGACGAAATTGCCCCCGGCGCGATTTTTGTTTCCGATCAACCTGTCTAATTTTAACCCATTTCGACACCGTTGCGAAAAATGATGAAATAGCCCCTGGCGCAGTTTCTGTTTCCGATCAACCTGTCAAATTTTAGCAAACTCTGACACAGTCGCAAAAAATGACGAAGTTGCCCCCGACGCGATTTTTGTTTCCGATCAACCTGTCAAATTTCAGCCCATTCCGACACAGTCGCGAAAAATGACGAATTTATCCCCGGCGCGGTTTTTGTTTCCGATCAACTAGACAAATTTTAGCCCATTCCGACATCGTCGCGAAAAATGACGAAATTGCCCCTGGCGCGATTTTTGTTTCCGATCAACCTGTCAAATTTTAGCCAATTCCGACACAGTTGCGAAAAATGACGAAATTCACCCGGCACGGTTTTTGTTCCCGATCAACCTGTTGAATTTGAGCCCATTCCGACATAGTATCGAAAAATAACGAAATTCCCCCGGCGTGATTTTTGTTTCAGATCAACCTGTCAAACTTTAGCCAATTCCGACACAGTTGCGAAAAATGACGAAATTCACCCGGCGCGGTTTTTCTTCCCGATCAACCTGTTGAATTTGAGCCCATTCCGACACAGTCGCGAACCCCGGCGCGATTTTTGTACCTGACAACCAGTCCAATTTTAGCCCATTCCGACACAGTCGCGAAAAATGACGAAATTGCCCGCGGCTCGATTTTTGTTCCCGATCAACCAGTCAAATTTTAGCCCATTCGGACACCATTGCAAAAATTGACGAAATTGCCCCCGACGGGGTCTTTGTTCCCGATCAACCTGTCAATTTTTAACCAATTTCGACACAGTCGAGAAAAATGACGAAATTGCCCCGGGAACTGTTTCTGTTTACGATCAACCAGTGAAATTTTAGCCCACTCTGACACAGTCAAGAAAAGTGATGAAATTGCCCCAACGCGATTTTTACTTTCGATCAAACTGCCAAATATCAGCCAATTCCGACACAGTGGCGAAAAATGACGAAATTCACCCGGCGCGATTTTTGTTTCCAATCAACCGGTCAAATTTCAGCCCATTTCGACACTGTCGCAAAAAATGACGAAATTGCTCCCGGCACGGTTGTTGTTTTCGATCAACCAGCCAAATTTTAGCCCATTCCGACACAGCTGCGAAAAATGACGAAATTGACCCCGACGCGATTTTTGTTCTCGATCAACCTGTTAAATTTGAGCCCATTCCGACACAGTCGCGAAAAATGACGAAATTGCCCACGGCGCGATTTTTGTTCCTGATCAACCTGTCAAATTTTAGCAAATTCCGACACAGTCGCGAAAAATGATGAAATTGCCCCCGGCGCGATTTTGGTTCCCAATCAACCAGTCAAATTTTAGCCCATTCCGACACAGTTGCGAAAAACGACGAAAGTCACCCGGCGCGATTTTTTTTCCCGATCAACCTGTCAAATTTTAGCCCATTTCGACAAAGTATCGAAAAATAACGAAATTGCCCCTGGCGCAGTTTTTGTTTCCGATCAACCTGTCAAATTTTAGCCCATTCCGACACAGTCGCGAAAGATGACGAAATTGCCCCCGGCGCGATTTTTGTTTCCGATCAACCTGTCAAATTCAAGCCAATTCCGACACAGTTGCGAAAAATGACGAAATTCACCCTACGCAGTTTTTGTTCCCGATCAACCCGTTGAGTTTGAGCCCATTCCGACACAGTCGTGAAAAATGACGAAATTGCCCCTGGCGCGATTTTTGTTTCCGATCAACCTGTCAAATTTTAGCCCATTCCGACACAGTAGCGAAAAATGACGAAATTATCCCCGGCGCGATTTTAATTTCCTATCAAGCTGTCAAATTTTAGCAAATTCCGACACCATTGCAAAAAATAACGAAATTGCCCCCGGCGCGATTTTGGTTCCCGATCAACCTGTGAAATTTGAGCCCATTCCAACACAGTCGCGAAAAATGACGAAATTCACCCGGGCGCGATTTTTGTTTCCGATCAACCTGTCAAATTTGAGCCCATTCCGACACAGTCGCGAAAAATGAGGAAATTGACCCCAGCGCGATTTTTATTTCCGATCAACCTGCCAAATTTCAGCCCATTCCGACACAGTGGCGAAAAATGACGAAATTGCCCCCGGCGCGGTTTTTGTTCCCGATGAACCTGTCAAATTTTAGCCAATTCCGACACAATCGCGAAAAATAACGAAATTGCCCCCGGCGCGATTTTGGTTCCCGATCAACCTGTTAAATTTGAGCCCATTACGACACAGTCGCGAAAAATGACGAAATTGCCCACGGCGCGATTTTTGTTCCCGATCAACCGGTCAAATTTGAGCACATTCCGACACAGTCACGTAAAATGACGAAATTCCCCCCGACGCGTTTTTTGTTTCCGATCAACCTGTCAAATTTTAGCAAATTCCGACAAAGTCGCGAAAAATGATGAAATTGCCCTCGGCGCGATTTTGGTTCACGATCAACCAGTCAAATTTTAGCCCATTCCGACACAGTCGCGAAAGATGACGAAATTGCCCCCGGCGCGGTTTTTGTTTCCAATCAACCTTTCAAATTTCAGCCAATTCCGACACAGTCGCGAAAAATGACGTAATTGCCCCCGACGCGATTTTTGTTTCCGATCAAGCAGTCAAATTTGAGCCCATTCCGACACCGTCGCGAAAAATGACGTAATTGCCCCCGACGCGATTTTTGTTTCCGATCAACCTGCCAAATTTTAGCCCATTCCGACACAGTCGCGAAAGATGACGAAATTGCCCCCGGCGCGATTTTTGTTTCCGATCAACCTGTCAAATTCTTGCCAATTCAGATACAGTTGCGAAAAATGACGAAATTCACCCGGCGCGATTTTTGTTCCCGATCAACCTGTTGAGTTTGAGCCCATCTCGACACAGTCGCGAAAAATGACGAAATTGCCCCTGGCGCGATTTTTGTTTCCGATCAACCTGCCAAATTTTAGCCCATTCCGACACAGTCGCGAAAAATGACGAAATTGCCCCTGGCGCGATTTTTGTTTCCGATCAACCTGCCAAATTTTAGCCCATTCCGACACAATCGCGAAAAATGACGAAATTGCCCTCGGCGCGATTTTTATTTCCTATCAAGCTGTCAAATTTTAGCAAATTTCGACACCATTGCAAAAAATAACGACATTGCCCCCGGCGCGATTTTGGTTCCCGATCAACCTGTTAAATTTGAGCCCATTCCGACACAGTCGCAAAAAATGACGAAATTCACCCGGGCGCGATTTTTGTTTCCGATCAACCTGTCAAATTTGAGCCCATTCCGACACAGTAGCGAAAAATGACGAAATTGCCCCCGGCGCGATTTATGTTTCCGATCAACCAGTCAAATTTTAGCCCATTCCCACATCGTCGCGAAAAATAACGAAATTCCCACGGCGCGATTTTTGTTTCCGATCAACCTCTCAAAATTTAGCCAATTTCGACACAGTTGCGAAAAATGACGAAATTCACCCAGCGCGGTTTTTGTTCTCGATCAACCTGTTAAATTTGAGCCCATTCCGACACAGTAACGAAAAATGACGAAATTGCCCCCGGCGCGATTTTTGTTTCCGATCAATATGTCAAATTTTAGCCCATTCCGACACAAGCGCGAGAAATGACGAAATTGCCCGCGGCACGGTTTTTGTTTCCGACCAACCATTCAAAATTTAATCCATTCCGACACAGTCGAGAAAAATGACAAAATTGCCCCCAGCGCGATTTTTGTTCCCGATCAACCTGTTGAATTTGAGCCCATTTCGACACAGTCGCGAAAGATGACGAAATTGCCCCCGGCGCGATTTATGTTTCCGATCAACCAGTCAAATTTTAGCCCATTCCGACACCATCGCGAAAAATGACGAAATTGCCCCCGGCGCGATTTTGGTTCCCGATCAACCTGTTAAATTTGAGCCCATTCCGACACAGTCGAGAAAAATGACAAAATTGCCCCCAGCGCGATTTTTGTTCCCGATCAACCTGTTGAGTTTGAGCCCATTCCGACACAGTCGCGAAAAATGACGAAATTGCCCCTGGCGCGATTATTGTTTACGATCAACCTGTCAAATTTTAGCCCATTTCGACACAATCGCGAAAAATGACGAAATTGCCCCCGGCGCGATTTTTATTTCCTATCAAGCTATCAAATTTTAGCAAATTCCGACACCATTGCAAAATAACGAAATTGCCCCCGGCGCGATTTTGGTTCCCGATCAACCTGTTAAATTTGAGCCCATTCCGACACAGTCGCGAAAAATGACGAAATTCACCCTGGCGCGATTTTTGTTTCCGATCAACCTGTCAAATTTGAGCCCATTCCGACACAGTCGCGAAAAATGACGAAATTGCCCCAGGCGCGATTTTTGTTTCCGATCAACCTGTCAAAATTTAGCCCATTCCGACACAGTTACGAAAAATGACGAAATTGCCCCCGACGCGATTTTTGTTCTCGATCAACCGGTTAAATTTGAACCCATTACGACACAGTCGCGAAAAATGACGAAATCGCCCAAGGCGCGATTTTTGTTCCCGATCAACCTGTCAAATTTGAGCACATTCCGACACAGTCACGAAAAATGACGAAATTGCCCCCGGCGCGTTTTTTGTTTCCGATCAACCTGTCAAATTTTAGCAAATTCCGACACAGTCGCGAAAAATGATGAAATTACCCTCGGCGCGATTTTGGTTCACGATCAACCAGTCAAATTTTAGCCCATTCCGACACAGTTGCGAAAAACGACGAAAGTCACCAGGCACGATTTTTGTTCCCAATCAACCTGTCAAATTTTAGCCCATTTGGACAAAGTATCGAAAGATGACGAAATTGCCCCTGGCACAGTTTTTGTTTCCGATCAACCTGTCAAATTTTAGCCCATTCCGACACAGTCGCGAAAGATGACGAAATATCCCCCGGCGCGATTTTTGTTTCCGATCAACCTGTCAAATTCTAGCCAATTCCGACACAGTCGTGAAAAATGACGAAATTCACCCTGCGCGGTTTTTGTTCCCGATCAACCTGTTAAATTTGAGCCCATTCCGACACAGTCGCGAAAAATGACGAAATTCACCCGGGCGCGATTTTTGTTTCCGATCAACCTGTCAAATTTGAGCCCATTCCGACACAGTCGCGAAAAATGAAGAAATTGCCGCGGCGCGATTTATGTTTCCGATCAACCAGTCAAATTTTAGCCCATTCCCACATCGTCGCGAAAAATAACGAAATTCCCACGGCGCGATTTTTGTTTCCGATCAACCTGTCAAAATTAAGCCAATTCCGACACTGTTGCGAAAAATGACGAAATTCACCTGGCGCGGTTTTTGTTCTCGATCAACCTGTTAAATTTGAGCCCATTCCGACACAGTAACGAAAAATGACGAAATTGCCCCAGGCACGATTTTTGTTTCCGATCAATATGTCAAATTTTAGCCCATTCCGACACAAGCGCGAGAAATGACGAAATTGCCCGCGGCGCGGTTTTTGTTTCCGATCAACCATTCAAATTTTAGCCCATTCCGACATCGTCGCGAAAAATGACGAAATCGCCCCTGGCGCGATTTTTGTTTCCGATCAACCTGTCAAATTTTAGCCCATTCCGACATCGTCGCGAAAAATGACGAAATCGCCCCTGGCGCGATTTTTGTTTCCGATCAACCTGTCAAATTTTAGCCCATTCCGACATCGTCGCGAAAAATGACGAAATCGCCCCTGGCGCGATTTTTGTTTCCGATCAACCTGTCAAATTTTAGCCCATTCCGACATCGTCGCGAAAAATGACGAAATTGCCCCTGGCGCGATTTTTGTTTCCGATCAACCTTTCAAATTTTAACCAATTCCGACACAGTTGCGAAAAATGACGAAATTCACCCGGCACGGTTTTTGTTCCCGATCAACCTGTTGAATTTGAGCCCATTCCGACATAGTATCGAAAAATAACGAAATTCCCCCCGGCGCGATTTTTGTTTCCAATCAACCTGTCAAATTTTAGCCAATTCCGACACAGTTGCGAAAAATGACGAAATTTACCCGGCACGGTTTTTCTTCCCGATCAACCTGTTGAATTTAAGCCCATTCCGACACAGTCGCGAACCCCGGCGCGGTTTTTGTACCCGATCAACCAGTCCAATTTTAGCCCATTCCGACACAGTCGCGAAAAATGACAAAATTTCCCGCGGCTCGATTTTTGTTCCCGATCAACCATTCAAATTTGAGCCCATTCCGACACAGTCGCGAAAAATGACGAAATTGCCCACGGCGCGATTTTTGTTTCCGATCAACCTGTCAAATTTCAGCCCATTCCGACACAGTAGCGAAAAATGACGAAATTATCCCCGGTGCGGTTTTTGTTCCCGATCAACCAGTCAAATTTGAGCCCATTCCGACACAGTCGCGAAAAATGACGAAATTGCCCCCGGCGCGATTTTTGTTTCCGATCAACCTGTCAAATTTCAGCCCATTCCGACACAGTAGCGAAAAATGACGAAATTGCCCCAGGCGCGATTTTTGTTGCCTATCAACCTGTCAAAATTTAGCCCATTCCGACACAGTTACGAAAAATGACGAAATTGCCCCCGACGTGATTTTTGTTCTCGATCAACCTGTTAAATTTGAGCCCATTCCGACACAGTCGCGAAAAATGACGAAATTGCCCACGGCGCGATTTTTGTTCCCGATCAACCTGTCAAATTTGAGCACATTCCGACATAGTCACGAAAAATGATGAAATTGCCCCCGGCGCGGTTTTTTGTTTCCTATCAACCTGTCAAATTTTAGCAAATTCCGACATAGTCGCGAAAAATGATGAAATTGCCCCCGGCGCGATTTTTGTTCCCGATCAACCTGTCAAATTTTACCCCATTTCGACAAAGTATCGAAAAATGACGAAATTGCCCCTGGCGCAGTTTTTGTTTCCGATCATCCTGTTAAATTTTAGCCCATTCCGACACAGTCGCGAAAGATGACGAAATTGCCCCCGGCGCGATTTTTGTTTCCGATCAACCTGTCAAATTCTAGCCAATTCCGACACAGTTGCGAAAAATAACGAAATTCACCCTGCGCGGTTTTTGTTCCCGATCAGCCTGTTGCGTTTGAGCCCATTCCGACACAGTCACGAAAAATGACGAAATTGCCCCTGGCGCGATTTTTGTTTCCGATCAACCTGTCAAATTTTAGCCCATTCCGACACAATCGCGAAAAATGACGAAATTGCCCCTGGCGCGGTTTTTGTTCCCGATCAACCTGTCAAATTTGAGCCCATTCCGACTCCGTCGCAAAAAATGACGAAATTGCCCCCGACGCGATTTTTGTTCCCGATCAACCAGTCAAATTTGAGCCCATTCCGACACAGTCGCGAAAAATGACGAAATTGCCCCCGGCGCGATTTTGGTTCCCGATCAACCTGTTAAATTTGAGCCCATTCCGACACAGTCGCGAAAAATGACGAAATTCACCCGGGCGCGATTTTTGTTTCCTATCAACCAGTCAAATTTGAGCTCATTCCGACACAGTCGCGAAAAATGACGAAATTGCCCCCGGCGCGATTTATGTTCCCGATCAACCAGTCAAATTTTAGCCCATTCCCACATCGCCGCGAAAAATAACGAAATTCCCACGGCGCGATTTTTGTTTCCGATCAACCTGTCAAATTTTAGCCAATTCCGACACAGTTGCGAAAAATGACGAAATTCACCCGGCGCGGTTTTTGTTCTCGATCACCCTGTTAAATTTGGCCCATTCCGACACAGTAACGAAAAATGACGAAATTGCCCCCGGCGCGATTTTTGTTTCCGATCAACATGTCAAATTTTAGCCCATTCCGACACAAGCGCGAAAAATGACGAAATTGCCCGCGGCGCGATTTTTGTTTCCGATCAACCATTCAAAATTTAGTCCATTCCGACACAGTCGAGAAAAATGACAAAATTGCCCCCAGCGCGATTTTTGTTCCAGATCAACCTGTTGAATTTGAGCCCATTTCGACACATTATCGAAAAATGATGAAATTGCCCCCAGCGCGGTTTTTGTTTCCGATCAACCTGTCAAATTTTAGCCCATTCCGACACAGTGGAGAAAAATGATGAAATTGCCCCCAGCGTGATTTTTATTTTCGATCAACCTGCAAAATTTCAGCCCATTCCGACACAGTCGCGAAAAATGACGAAATGGCCCCCGGCGCGATTTTTGTTCCCGATCAACCAGTCAAATTTCAGCCCATTCCGACACAGTCGCGAAAAATGACGAAATGGCCCCCGGCGCGATTTTTGTTCCCGATCAACCAGTCAAATTTTAGCCCATTCCGACATCGTCGCGAAAAATGACGAAATTGCCCCTGGCGCGATTTTTGTTTCCGATCAACCTGTCAAATTTTAGCCAACTCCGACACGGTTGCGAAAAATGACGAAATTCACCCGGCACGGTTTTTGTTCCCGATCAACCTGTTGAATTTGAGCCCATTCCGACATAGTATCGAAAAATAACGAAATTCCCCCCAGCGCGATTTTTGTTTCCAATCAACCTGTCAAATTTTAGCCAATTCCGACACAGTTGCGAAAAATGAAGAAATTCACCCGGCGCGATTTTTCTTCCCGATCAACCTGTTGAATTTGAGCCCATTCCGACACAGCCGCGAACCCCGGCGCGATTTTTGTACCCGATCAACCAGTCCAATTTTAGCCCATTCCGACACAGTCGTGAAAAATGACGAAATTGCACGCGGCTCGATTTTTGTTCCTGATCAACCAGTCAAATTTTAGCCCATTCCGACACCATTGCAAAAATTGACGAAATTGCCCCCGGCGGGGTCTTTGTTCCCGATCAAGCTGTCAATTTTTAACCCATTTCGACACAGTCGCGAAAAATGACGAAATTGCCCCGGGCACTGTTTCTGTTTCCGATCAACCAGTCAAATTTTAGCCCACTCTGACACAGTCAAGAAAAGTGATGAAATTGCCCCAATGCGATTTTTACTTTCGATCAAACTGTCAATTATCAGCCAATTCCGACACAGTTGCGAAAAATGACGAAATTCACTCGGCGCGATTTTTGTTTCCAATCAACCGGTCAAATTTCAGGCCATTTCGACACAATCGAGAAAAATGACGACATAGTATCGAAAAATGACGAAATTGCCCCCGGCGCGGTTGTTGTTTCCGATCAACCAGTCAAATTTTAGCCGATTTCGACACAATCGAGAAAATTGACGAAATTGCCCTTGGCGCGGTTTTTGTTTCCGATCAACCTTTCAAATTTTTGCCGATTCCGACACGACTGCGAAAAATGACGAAATTCACCCAGCGCGGTTTTTGTTCCCGATCAACCAGTTAAATTTGAGCCCATTCCGACACAGCCGAGAAAAATGACGAAATTGCCCGCGGCACGATTTTTGTTTTCGATCAACCTGCCAAATTTTAGCCCATTCCGACAAACTCGCGAAAAATGACGAAATTGCCCCCGGCGCGATTTTTGTTTCCCATCAACCTATCAAATTTTAGCCAATACCGACAAAGCCGCGAAAAATGACGAAATTGCCCCCGGCGCTGTTTTTGTTCCCGATCAACATGTCAAATTTGAGCCCATTCCAACACAGTCGCGAAAAATGATGATATTGACCCCGGCGCGATTTTTGTTTCCGATCAACCTATCAAATTTTAGCCCATTCCGACACAGTCGAGAAAAATGACGAAATTGCCCCCTGCGCGATTTTTGTTTCCGATCAACCTGTCTAATTTTAACCCATTTCGACACCGTTGCGAAAAATGATGAAATAGCCCCTGGCGCAGTTTCTGTTTCCGATCAACCTGTCAAATTTTAGCAAACTCTGACACAGTCGCGAAAAATGACGAAATTGCCCCCGACGCGATTTTTGTTTCCGATCAACCTGTCAAATTTCAGCCCATTTCGACACAGTCGCGAAAAATGACGAAATTATCCCCGGCGCGGTTTTTGTTTCCAATCAACCAGACAAATTTTAGCCCATTCCGACATCGTCGCGAAAAATGACGAAATTGCCCCAGGCGCGATTTTTGTTTCCGATCAACCGGTCAAATTTTAGCCCATTTCGATACAGTTACGAAAAATGACGAAGTTGCCCCCGACGCGAATTTTGTTCTCGATCAACCTGTTGAATTTGAGCCCATTCCGACACAGTCGGGAAAAATGACGAAATTGCCCACGGCGCGATTTTTGTTCCCGATCAACATGTCAAATTTGAGCACATTCCGACACAGTCACGAAAAATGACAAAATTGCCCCTGCGCGGTTTTTTGTTTCCGATCAACCTGTCAAATTTTAGCAAATTCCGACACAGTCGCGAAAAATGATGAATTTGCCCCCTGCGCGGTTTTGGTTCCCGATCAACCAGTCAAATTTTAGCCCATTCCGACACAGTTGCGAAAAACGACGAAAGTGACCCGGCGCAATTTTTGTTCCCTATCAACCTGTTGAATTTGAGCCCATTCCGACAAAGTATCGAAAAATGACGAAATTGACCCTGGCGCAGTTTTTGTTTCCGATCAACCTGTCAAATTTTAGCCCATTCCGACACAGTCGCGAAAGATGACGAAATTGCCCTCGGCGCGATTTTTGTTTCCGATCAACCTGTCAAATTTTAGCCAATTCCGACACAGTTGCGAAAAATGACGAAATTCACACTGCGCGGTTTTTGTTCCCGATCAACCTGTTGAGTTTGAGCCCATTCCGACACAGTCGTGAAAAATGACGAAACTGCCCCTGGCGCGATTTTTGTTTTCGATCAACCAGTCAAATTTTTGCCCATTCCGGCACAGTCGCAAAAAATGACGAAATTGCCCATGGCCCAGTTTTTGTTTCCGAACAACCTGCCAAATTTCAGCCAAATCCGACACAGTTGCGAAAAATGACGAAATTCACCTTGCGCGGTCTTTGTTCCCTATCAACCTGTCAATTTTAGCCCATTCCAACACAGTCGCGAAAAATGACGAAATTGCCCCTGGCGCGATTTTTGTTTCCGATCAACCTGTCAAATTTTAGCCCATTTCGGCACAATCGCGAAAAATGACGAAATTGCCCCCGGCGCGATTTTTATTTCCTATCAATCTGTCAAATTTTAGCAAATTCCGACACCATTGCAAAAAATAACGAAATTGCCCCCGGCGCGATTTTGGTTCACGATCAACCTGTTAAATTTGAGTCCATTCCGACACAGTCGCGAAAAATGACGAAATTCACCCGGGCGCGATTTTTGTTTCCGATCAACCTGTCAAATTTCAGCCCATTCCGACACAGTCGCGAAAATGACGAATTATCCTCGGAGCGGATTTTGTTTCCGATCAACCAGTCAAATTTTAGCCCATTCCAACATCGTCGCGAAAAATAACGTAATTCCCCCCGGCGCGATTTTTGTTTCCGATCAACCTGTCAAATTTTAGCCAGTTCCGACACAGTTGCAAAAAATGACGAAATTCACCCGGCGCGGTTTTTGTTCTCGATCGACCTGTTAAATTTGAGGCCATTCCGACGCAGTAACGAAAAATGACGAAATTGCCCCCGGAGCGATTTTTGTTTTCGATCAACATGTCAAATTTTAGCCAATTCCGACACAAGCGCGAGAAATGACGAAATTGCCCCCGGCGAGGTTTTTGTTTCCGATCAACCATTCAAAATTTAGTCCATTCCGACACAGTCGAGAAAAATGACAAAATTGCCCCCAGCGCGATTTTTATTTTCGATCAACTTGTCAAATTTCAGCCCATTCCGACATAGTCACCAAAAATGATGAAATTGCCCCCAGTGCGGTTTTTGTTTCCGATCAACCTATCTAATTTTAGCCCATTCCGACACAGTCGCGAAAAATGATGAAATTACCCCCGGTGCGATTTTTGTTTCCGATCAACCTGTCAAATTTCAGCCCATTCCGACACAGTCGCGAAAAATGACGAAATTATCCCCGGCGCG
>NW_019263445.1:0-5182 GCF_002742605.1 Olea europaea var. sylvestris
TTTTTTTTCTTATAAGTAGCTTTTACAATTATAAGAGAAGTGATTAATATTTTTTTACCTATAAGTAGCTTTTACAATTTTAATTTTTTTTTATTACTTTGAAATAACTTGAAGTGATTTTTTTTTTTTACTTATACATAACTTTTTACATTCTAAAAAAAATTTATGTCATACCACAAATTTTTTTTAACAAAATGATGTAAATTATATTGAGAAGATTTTCGCTAAAAAATAATAAACATTAATAAAATAATTGTTTTTTAAAGAAAAAACGAGTTAATACACACGTTTGATGTACGTTTAACTATTTTCGATATTCATTTAGATCATTCAATGTGTATATGATAATGTCCTCAAAATGAGTTTCGAGAGAATATAGAAGATTTACTGATTCGACTACCGTACAATCGTCGATGAATTTTTAAAGTTAGCTTGTTATCGAAATTCTTGAAATAATAGTTTGGAAATTCCTATTTTGGCGCCATGTAACATTTGCTACGATTGACCATTTCGGGCACCGTTGACATAAATGTCTTCCCAATTTTCAATTCATTCATGTCAGAGGATTCTCATATCACACACGCAATTGCATTCAATTTTTCTACATGTAGGGTCCACTGTGTGATGGGAAGTGGGATGCTCTATGTGATGGAAAAATTACATTTGTTTTCTCATTTTCATCTACATTCTTTACTTTGCTTTTTCATTTCCCTTCTCGAAACAGTTAAAAAAAGGCAAAAGAAACGATTATTCCACAATTTCTTCATCCTGATGCGATTTGCATTGGCTTTCTTCATCTTATTGTGATTTCTAATCGACAGGTATAGTGAGTTATGTTCTAACTTTCTCCAATTCGTCTTGTTGCGATTTCCAATGGGCTTTTTCATCTAACTGTGATTTCTTCATCTTTTTATGTGTTTAATTCTAAATTTGAGTTCGTGAAATCGATGGGGTGTGTGTGAATAATATACTGACACACAAAATACTCTTCGCATAAATGTAGTTTAGGAGTATAAATAAATTGGGACCTTCGTTGAAGAATATAAAAGATTGATGGTTAATCAATATCTACGGATTTACCGATGATAATTTTTTTTATTTTTTATTTTTTATTTTTGTTGAACAGATTTGAGTAGATAAAATCAAGACCGGTATTGCAATAGATAAGAATGACCTGATTCTATTAATCTTGGTGTCAAGTTGGACTTCAGTCTTGGAGTATTTGATGCTTTCTTTGCAAGTTTTTCCATGATTCTTGTCAATGAGGTTAGTGAATGCATTTCTTTAGTACCATAGACTGCTAAACTTATCTTGTTGAGCACTGTTCGTGGGGTTTTCTAATGCTCTGCTTTTGATAGTTCATGGTATTCTCCAAGATGTTGAATATATTTCAATGAGATACATACACTGCTTGTTTTATTAATTTGGATCTCACTTTAAATTCTAGAGTATATATTTTGGCTTATGAAATCAGAATTTCTTTCTGCAGATAATTAATTCAATTTGTTGGGAGCTTTCATCGATTTTTCTTTGAATATTGTCTAATGATGGTTTTGCTTTTAGATTGGAGATGAGACTTTTATAATAGCTGCTCTCATGGAAATACGTCACCACAAGTCAATCTATCGTGGTGTCACAAGGTTATTTTCATTTTATTTCTTAAATATTTTTAAAACTTACTTTTGTCGATGTTTTCTAGCAGTGTATTGAATATAGAACTTATTTGGAGTGGGTTTCTGCAAGCATAGATGGACTGGCAGATATGAGGCACATTTATTCGATAATAGTTGTAAAAGATAGGGGGATGGACCATGAGAAAAAGGAAGGCACGGTTTTGAATAAAGTGTTCGCCATTAATTATTTAATTTTTTTTTTTACTTATGCTATGACGAGATTCTTGGTTTTGAATGTATATGATGGAGCTGATTCAATCTCACAATTTATTTTGGTAATCAAACCCTTTTTATTTCTTTAATATTTCAATTATTTGCATACTTTCCCATTTAAAATGATAGTACTATTCTTTTATTAAATTTGATCTAGCTTTCAATTTTTAAGTGTATAATCATGTAGGAGGACATCACAAGGAAGAAAAGGCTACTGTAGCTTATGATTTAGCAGCATTGAAAAACTGCAAATCTATCCCAAATTTTTCAGTTAGTTCTTCAATGTGAATGTTTAACCCTCTTGATTCTTTTGCCACGTCGACCAATGTTAATTATTGCAACACAAGGTACATTAATTTACATTCCATTCTCTTATAAAGAGCTATCAACAAGAAGATATATATAGGATCATGCTCCTTAACTGTTATTAAAACACAAGCTATAGAAGAATTTTGCAGTTTTATTTAGATACAGAGAGCGCATTTGTTTTATCTATCTTGTATCTTTGAAATGTACAGATGGTGCGGCAATAAAAGTTCTTTGCAATTCTTAAACTCTAAATTCAGTATCGAACTTGGTTATCACTGGTGGCTCATTCCATTTCAACATTTAAGTTTCTTACTAAAATTTGTAGAATTTAAATGTGCTTCATTGGTGGCTTTATAGATCATGCTTAGATAGAAACTTGTTCTATTGAATTTATCTGTTTCACATATGAACTCAACAACTGAAACCTCTTATTCAACTTATCACAATCTCTATTAGATTTAAGCAGCATTCATAACAGATTTAAATCTTCAAAAGTCAATAAAGTAATTATGTGTATGTACATATAGTTTCAGTTGTAGAAAAAATCATATCTAATGAAGACAATTATCTTTTGTTTTAACTTAGGAAACTGAGTATCCAATTTGTCCACATTTTTTGGATTAATTTTTCTTTTTTTGTGATTCCAATTTTTTGAGTTTTTTAATTTCAGATACGAAAATTTACTGGGATTCATATATGTCATAGGTGAGAGTACAAAATCATTATTTTTATATTTTACAAACAAAAAAAAGGAGAACATACCCTAAGATAAATGCTAAAAATTATGTAGTTTTCATTCCTATGATTAACAGACAAAATGGGAATTAGGTTGAAGGCAAAAGCAGATGACAGTAAAAGACTTTCGATAGTTTTTTTCCTTTCTTGTGGGAGAGAAAGCTAGGATTTGGAGAGAACGCTGGATTTTTGGACAAGAAAGATGAAATTGGATTCACGAGAACATATTCTGGCTAGATTTATCTTATGTAACTAATGAATATTGAAGTAAGATATTTGCAGTTGTGTTCTTATTGTTATTTTTCATAATTAAATAACAATACAGGTGTTAGTTTATTAGAACTTTTATCTGATTTTGTATTTTTATCAGATGTATACTTTCAAGTGAAGAATGATGAAGATATCTTGTGAGCTCCAACTTTCAAGGAAACCATTGTGGTAAGAGCTAAAAATATACATAAGGGAATTGATTCGTGTATATTTTTACTAGAAATATTAACAACACAAACTTGAAAACATTGTTTATAGCTTAAATGTAATCTATTTTCTTCTTTTAATCGCTTGACAATTACTTAGTCTGGTTTATGTTCTCTCATATATATAAGTATATGATAAAGTTTCCTTCCTAAGTGGTGGTGAGAAGGTAAATGCTCATGGATATCATATTTGCTTCTTGAAATGTTCTTTCTCCAAATTTTGTCGACTAGATTTTTTTAGTATTTTATTTATTCGTTGTTTTTTGTGTATGTTTTTCTTCTTTGATTCCTAAATCCACCACTAGACAACCCGATTGGTTTTCTTCTTGACTTCATAATTTTTTTTCTTCTTTTTCTAGTTAAATGTTCCATAGTGTAATAATATGCAATTAAGACACGATTTATGAATTACTTTACATTTATTCATATGTATTTGTGAAAAGCAGAGAATTATATCACATAATAATTTGGGAACCATGGTTTTACTAGATATGAAAGCTCTCTTAGTTTACTATTGTAGTTTCACATGAAGAAAATCATCCTGTTCATTAAATATGTTTTACGTTTTATATCTTGCAACAATATATCCATACTTGACCTACAATGATTGAAGGGGTTAGATTGTTTAAACATGCTTCCCAGGGAATATTGTTCGATCACTTGGGTAATAAGATTTCATCAACCATTCTGGTTATTTTATTTGCACTGTGGAAAAACCTTTGGTGCCTGTCTTTTTATGCATTTGCCAAAGTCCTTAACATGTCAAATGCTTATCTATTTATTTTGCTTTATATTCTTTCATTGATCATAGGTACCAAGGAACTGAACCCAATTGAGTATTAATTTTACTTGTGGATAAATGGATTCTTTGTCGTTCTCTTTCCTACGTGTTTTTGATCTTGTGATCTTGAAGTTTTGTTTTGATACCAAATGAACTTGAAGGGACAAAAAAAGAAACCAATAATTCTTCCAACAGAAGAGGTGGATGAAAGATCAAAAAAGGTTTGCGTACTTATCTCTGATGTTGCAGTTTATTGATTTTTCATCCCACCTATGTATAATATTTAGTTTCCTCATTTTGCTTTTCTATTTCGGGGGGAGAGATGGCTACCTTCTATTGTAATCTGGCTTTGTTGAGGTGTGTGAAAAGGCTTCAACTAATCTTTAATAATCAAAATATAGTTGAAAGCTGGGAAATGGAGATAATATATATGCTCGAAATGAAATGTAAATGCAATAGGTGTCCCTAGCTAGTTGAGGATAAAGGTATTGGTGTTGTGGAAGGTACAAAGCATTGAACAATAAAGAAAAGAAATGACAGTGATTTGGAGTTGGAATGTATGTAGAATTGACGGGTTAAAGGTGGTGGAACTTTTGATGATGTTAATTATTGTGGGTACACTGCTCGTTTTGGGAGTTGGGAGAAAATAGTGGCGGTGTGTTGTGCTAGGGCTTGAATGGCTTATTGGGTTATTTGGATCACTTAGTTAGGTTTGCGTTTGGCTTATAAGAAATGGATAAAATTGTAAAGGATGCAGTCGGAGTCCAGCATAGGAGTCACTTTCTGCCTTGCCCTTTTATTATGATCTTTGAAAAATTTTTTGGTTTACATTTTGATTCCTTTGCTCTAACAGGAAGTGAAACAATCATTTCATTTTGGGGAAACTACAAATTGTGATTTGGTACATCCCGTTAAGTGCATGCAATAATTACTAGAGCAAGTTAGGCATTATAAACTAAACATTGATGGCAATTTTTGCTCCATGTTGGTTACCT
>NW_019263445.1:13605-15794 GCF_002742605.1 Olea europaea var. sylvestris
TTGTCAACTTGTTTAGTTCACGGTAGTCGATGCACGTCTTCATAGTACCATCTTTCTTCTTTACAAAGAGTATCAGAGCTCCCTATGGAGATACTAATGAACCCTTTGTCTAGAAGTTCTTCAAGCTGCATCTTCAACTCTTGTAACTCCTTTGGTACCATTCAGTATGGAGCTTTGGACACAGGGGTAGCTCGAGGTATCAGATCTATCGAGAACTCTACTTGTCTATCGAGCGAAGTACCCAGTAGATCTTCGAAAAACACGTCAACATACTCTCGTACTATTAGCACATCACTTAATACTTTCTCTTGAGTGGATGTGCTAGTAAGACTAACAAGATATCCTTGACAGTCAGCCTTTCTCAATATGCTCTCTGCTTTTAAAGTTGAGATAATACGAGAAAGTGCCTTAATCCTCGATCCATAAAATCTGAACTCCTCTTCTCCCGGTCTTCGAAAAACTACCTCTTTCTCAAAACATATTATCGTGGCTCGATTCTCACCCAACCAGTCCATACCTAAAATAATATCAAAATCTTTCATCTATATAACATACAAGTCAGCCTCTAAAGTCAGTCCATCAAAATCTATCTGTACCCCTTTTGCTATCCTATCCGTATCAATAGTTCCACTTGATGGCATACTCACTTCTAGTACACTAGCATTCTTCTGACATGAAGCATTAATCTTAGCTAGACATGCATTAGATATGAACGAATGTGTTGCACCAGAATCAATCAGGACGTAAACAGGAACATTAGAAACGGATAAAATACCGACAATCATGTCCAAATTTTTGGCAGCCTCATCGTGAATCAAAGCAAACACCCTTGCTTTTCCCTTTTTTTCTTGTTCGGGTTTCTTAATTGATGGGCACGAAGAAGCCACATGGTCAGGTGGACCACACTTATAGCAGACATACTTTCCATATAGACATTCTCCTTTGTGAAACTTGTTGCACTTAGGACATTGGGATACATGATTGCTTGACTGACCCTCATGCATCTGTTTCTTAAACTGTCACATATTCTTATTCTTGTCCTGCCACTTCCTTTTCCTGAAGTCTTTACGCTGTCCTTGATTTACCAACTTCAGCCCCAAGTAGGTCACTATTTGTGCTTTCTTTAACACTTCTTGAAAAGTGGTGAGATCATGTGAACTCACAATCTACCTGATCTCTGGGCATAGGCCCATCTCGTGACGTTTTGCCTTCATGAGCTCTGTACTTACAAGGTGTGGGGCATATTGGAACAATTCCTCGAATTTGCTCTCATACTCAAAAGTTTCATATCTCCTTGTACCAGTCTTAAGAATTTTGTCTCCTTGTGGTCTCGCATAGCTTGTGGGAAAAACTTTTCTATTGGCTCCATCTTGAACTGATCCCACATTAAGTTACATTGTTCCTCCTCGGTGTGAGTGCGTGATGCGGATTCCCACCAATGGCCTGCTCTACCGATTAGCATAAACTCTACACATAATACCTTTTTTATTTTTCGGGCAAGAGATGTGCCGAAAAATCTTCTTGATAGTATGAAACCACTCATCAACTGCTAGAGGGTCTTTTTCACCATCAAAGGTAGGTGGTCGGTATCTATGAAATTATTCTACTATCGGAACAGGTGGTACAGTCGGGTATGTTGGTGGCACCAGCGGAGCTTGTGGAACTAGTGAAGCTTGAGGTGCTGGAGGTGTAACCTGAGCAGTCAAGGCCTATCTCAACTCATCAATCTCCCACCTTAACTCCCTAGTTGTCCTCGCTTGTGCCATATTCCTATATGCCAGAATAATTGTAATCTCATTTAAAGAAGCCAACAATATTTGTGTAACATGGGAAAAAGATTCATAACTCAACATCCTTTATTATTGTCTCATACAAATCCTTCAGGAGACAAAAAATAGAAAAAGAGCATCTGGCGCTATTCCACAGCATCATAAAAGAAATCCTACTAAACACCAACAACAATTAAACCTGATAAAACTACTAAAATTCACTTATTCATCATTGCTATCGTAGTCATTAATCCAGCCTCCATAAATCCTAGGTTTCTTAGAAAACTAAACCTCATCATCCGAAATAGGTGGAGGTGCATCTTCACGAATGTACATATCGATAGGTACACTATTGTCATCGGGGATCTCAAGTTGGGACAGCTGCCACGGCTCAATTAGCTCTGCGCAGAAGGCCTCATA
>NW_019263446.1:0-15782 GCF_002742605.1 Olea europaea var. sylvestris
TTTGGGCCCATAAGTACTTTTGGGAAATGTAGCGACCGTTTTGGATTGAACTCACAACTTCGTCGTGATGTATATGGGATTTCTGCCATTTTCCAAAAGAATGAGCACTTGCATATTTGGAACGCTTGGATTGTCGGCATTCGAGGAATTGAGCGTAACTTTTGCACACGGTGTCCGTTTTGGGCCCATAAGTACTGTTTGGAAATGTAACGAACGTCTTGGATTGAACTCACCAGTTCGTCATGACGTATCAGGGATTTTGACCATTTTTCAAAAGAATGAGAACTTGCATATTTGGAACGCTTGGACTGTCGGCGTTCGATGAATTTAGCATAACTTTTGCACATGGTGTCCGTTTTAGGCCCAAAAGTTATTTTTGGAAATGTAGCGATCGTTTTGGATTGAACTCACCACTTCGTCGTGGCGTATCCGAGATTTTGGCCATTTTTCAAAAGAATGAGCACTTGCATATTTGGAACGCTTGGATTCTTGGCGTTCGAAGAATTCAGCGTAACTTTTGCACACGGTGTCCGTTTTGGGCCCGTAAGTACTTTTTGGAAATTTAGCGAACGTTTTGGATTGAACTCACCACTTCGTCGTGGCGTATCAGGGATTTTGGCCATTTTTCGAAAGAATGAGCACTTGCATATTTGGAACGCTTGAATTGTCGGCGTTCGAAGAATTCAGGGTAACGTTTGCACAGGTGTCCGTTTTGGGCCCATAAGTACTTTTGGGAAATGTAGCGACCGTTTTGGATTGAACTCACCACTTCATCCTGACGTATCAGGGATTCTGGCCATTTTTTAAATGAATGAGCACTTGCAAATTTAGAACTCTTGGATTGTCGGAGTTCAAAGAATTCAGCGTAACTTTTGCACACGGTGTCCGTTTTGGGCCCGTAAGTACTTTTTTGAAATGTAGCGACTGTTTTGGATTGAACTCACCACTTCGTCGTGACGTATCGGGGATTTTGCCATTTTCAAAAGAATGAGCACTTGCATATTTGGAACGCTTGGAGAGTCGGCGTAAGAGGAATTGAGCGTAAGTGTTGCACACGGTGTCCGTTTTGGGCCCATAAGTACTTTTTGGAAATGTGGCGACCATTTTGGGTTTAACTCACCAGTTCGTCGTGACGTATAAGGGATTCCGGCCATTTTTCGAAAGAATGAGTACTTGCATATTTGGAACGCTTGGATTGTCGGCATTCGTAGAATTGAGCGTAACTTTTGCACACGGTGTCCGTTTTGGGACCATAAGTACTTTTTGGAAATGTAGCGACCGTTTTGGATTGAACTCACCACTTCGTCCTGACGTATTAGGCATTCTGGCCATTTTTTCGAAAGAATGAGCACTTGCATATTTGGAACGTTTGAATTGTCGGCATTCGAAGAATTCAGCGTAACTTTTGCACACGGTGTCCGTTTTGGGCCCATAAGTACTTTTTGGAAATGTAGCGACCGTTTTGGATTGAACTCACCACTTCGTCGTGACGTATAAGGGATTCTGGCCATTTTTTGAAAGAATGAGCCCTTCCATATTTGGAACGCTTGGATTGTCGGCGTTCGAAGAATTGAGCATAACTTTTGCATACGGCGTCCGTTTTGGGCCCATAAGTACTTTTTGGAAATGTAGCGACCGTTTTGGATTGAACTCACCACTTCGTCGTGACGTATAAGGGATTCTGGCCATTTTTTGAAAGAATGAGCCCTTCCATATTTGGAACGTTTGGATTGTCGGCATTCGAAGAATTCAGTGTAACTTTTGCACACGGTGTTCGTTTTTCGCCCATAAGTACTTTTTGGAAATGTGGCGACCGTTTTGGATTGAACTCACCACTTCATCGTGATGTAGCAGAGATTTCGGCCATTTTCAAAAGAATGAGCACTTGCATATTTGGAACGCTTGGATTGTCGGCGTTCGAAGAATTCAGCGTAACTTTTGCACACGGTATCCGTTTTGGGCCCATAACTGCTTTTTGGAAATGTAGCGACCGTTTTGGATTGAACTCACCACTTCATCATGGCGTATCAGGGATTTCGGCCATTTTTTGAAAGAATGAACACTTGCAAATTTAGAACTATTGGATTGTCGGTGTTCAAAGAATTCAGCGTAACTTTTGCACACGGTGTCCGTTTTGGGCCCATAAGTACTTTTTGGAAATGTAGCTACCGTTTTGGATTGAACTCACCACTTCGTCGTGATGTATAAGGGATTTCGGCCATTTTTTGAAAGAATGAGCACTTGCATATTTGGAACGCTTGGATTGTTGACATTCAATGAATTGAGCGTAACTTTTGCACACGGTGTCCGTTTTGGGCCCATAAGTAATTTTTGGAATTGTAGCGACCGTTTTGGATTAAACTCACCACTTCGTCGTGACGTATCGGGGATTTCGGCCATTTTTTGAAAGAATGAGCACTTGCATTCTTGGAACGCTTGGATTGTCTGCGTTCGAAGAATTCAGCGTAACTTTTACACACGGTGTCCGTTTTGGGCCCATAAGTACTTTTTGGAAATGTAGCGACCGTTTTGGATTGAACTCACCACTTCGTCATGACGTATAAGGAATTTCAGCCATTTTTCGAAAGAATGAGCACTTGCATATATGGAACGCTTGGATTGTCGGCGTTCGAAGAATTCAGCGTAACTTTTGTACACGGTGTCCGTTTTGGGCCCATAAGTACTTTTGGGAAATGTAGTGACCATTTTGGATTGAACTCACCACTTCATCGTGGCGTATCAGGGATTTCGGCCATTTTTCGAAAGAATGAGCACTTGCATATTTGGACCGCTTTGATTGTCGGCGTTCGAAGAATTCAGCCTAACTTTTGCACACGCTGTCCGTTTTGGGCCCATAAATACTTTTGGGAAATGTAGCGACCATTTTGGATTGATCTAACTACTTCGTCGTGACGTATCAGGGATTTCAGCCATTTTTTGAAAGAATGAGCACTTGCATAGTTGGAACTCTTGGAATGTCGACGTTCGAAGAATTCAGCGTAACTTTTGCACAAGGTGTCCGTTTTAGGCCCATAAGTACTTTTTGGAAATGTAGCGACCATTTTGGATTGAACTCACCACTTCTTCGTGGCGTATCAGGGATTTTGGCCATTTTTCGAAAGAATGAGCACCTGCATATTTGGAATGCTTGGATTGTCGATGTTCGAAAAATTCAGCATAACTTTTGCACACGATGTCCGTTTCGGGCCCATAAGTACTTTTTGGAAATGTAGCGATCGTTCTGGATTGAACTCTCCTCCTCGTCGTGACGTATCAGGGATTTCGACCATTTTTCGAAAGAATGACCACTTGCATATTTGGAACGCTTGGATTGTCGGCGTTCGAAGAATTCAGCGTAACTTTTGCACACGCTGTCCGTTTTGGGCCCATAAATACTTTTTCAAAATGTAGTGACCGTTTTGGATTGAACTCACCACTTCATCATGACGTATAAGGGATTTCGGATATTTTTTGAAAGAATGAGTACTTGCATATTCGGAACGCTTGGAGAGTCGGCGTAAGAAGAATTGAGCTTAACTGTTGCAGACTTTGTCCGTTTTGGGCGCATAAGTGCTTTTTGGAAATGTACCGACCGTTTTGGACTGAATACACCACTTCGTCATGACGTATAAGGGATTTCGGCCATTTTTTGAAAGAATGAGCACTTGCATATAAGGAACGCTTGGATTCTCAGCATTCGAAGAATTGAGCGTAACTTTTGCACACGGCGTCCGTTTTGGGACCATAAGTACTTTTTGGAAATGTAACGACCGTTTTGGATTGAACTCACCACTTCGTCGTGACGTATCAGGGATTTCAGCCATTTTTCGAAAGAATGAGCACTTGCATATTTGGAACGCTTGGATTGTTGGCGTTCGAGGAATTCAGTGTAACTTTTGCACACGGTGTCCATTATGGGACCATAAGTACTTTTTGGAAATGTAGCGACCGTTTTGGATTGAACTCACCACTTCGTCGTGGCGTATCAGGGATTTTGGTCATTTTTGGAAAGAATGAGCACTTACAAATTTGGAACGCTTGGATTGTTAGCGTTCGAAGAATTCAGCGTAACTTTGGCACACGGTGTCCGTTTTGGGCCCATAAGTACTTTTTGGAGATGTAGCGACCGTTTTGGATTGAACTTTCCACTTTGTCGTGACGTATCATGGATTCCGACCATTTTTCGAAAGAATGAGCACTTGCATATTTGGAACGCTCGGATTGTCGGCGTTCGAAGAATTGAGCTTAACTTTTGCACACGGTGTCCGTTTTGGGCCCATAAGTACTTTTTGAAAATGTAACGACCGTTTTGGATTGAACTCACCACTTCGTCATGACGTATCAGGGATTTCGGCCATTTTCCGAAAGAATGAGCACTTGCATATTTGGAACGCTTGAATTGTCGGCGTTCGATGAATTGAGCATAACTTTTGCACACGGTGTCCGTTTTGAGCCCATAAGTACTCTTTGGAAATGTAGTGACCATTTTGGATTGAACTGACCACTTCATCGTGACGTATAAGGAATTTCGGCCAATTTTTGAAAGAATGAGCACTTGCAAATTTGGAACGCTTGAATTGTCGGCGTTCGAAGAATTCAGCGTAACTTTGCACACGGTGTCCGTTTTGGGCCCATAAGTACTTTTTGGAAATGTAGCGATCGTTTTGGATTGAACTCAACACTTCGTCGTGGCGTATCAGGGATTTTTGCCATTTATAGAAAGAATGAGCACTTGCATATTTGGAACGCTTGGATTGTCGGGGCTCGAAGAATTCAGTGGAATTTTTACACACGGTGTCCGTTTTGGGCCCATAAGTACTTTTGTGAAATGTAGCGACCGTTTTGGATTGAACTCACAACTTCGTCGTGATGTATATGGGATTTCGGCCATTTTCCAAAAGAATGAGCACTTGCATATTTAGAACGCTTGGATTGTCGGCGTTCGAGGAATTGAGCGTAACTTTTGCACACGGTGTCCGTTTTGGGCCCATAAGTACTGTTTGGAAATGTAACGAACGTTTTGGATTGAACTCACCAGTTCGTCATGACGTATCAGGGATTTTGACCATTTTTCAAAAGAATGAGCACTTGCATATTTGGAACGCTTGGACTGTCGGCGTTCGATGAATTGAGCGTAACTTTTGCACATGGTGTCCGTTTTAGGCCCAAAAGTTCTTTTTGGAAATGTAGCGATCGTTTTGGATTGAACTCACCACTTCGTCGTGGCGTATCCGGGATTTTGGCCATTTTTCAAAAGAATGAGCACTTGCATATTTGGAACTCTTGGATTCTTGGCGTTCGAAGAATTCAGCGTAACTTTTGCACACGGTGTCCGTTTTGGGCCCATAAGTACTTTTTGGAAATGTAGCGAACGTTTTGGATTGAACTCACCACTTCGTCGTGGCGTATCAGGGATTTTGGCCATTTTTCGAAAGAATGAGCACTTGCATATTTGGAACGCTTGAATTGTCGGCGTTCGAAGAATTCAGCGTAACGTTTGCACAGGTGTCCGTTTTGGGCCCATAAGTACTTTTTAAAATGTAGTGACCGTTTTGGATTGAACTCACCACTTCATCATGACGTATAAGGGATTCCGGACGTTTTTTGAAAGAATGAGTACTTGTATATTCGGAACGCTTGGAGAGTCGGCGTAAGAAGAATTGAGCTTAACTGTTGCACACTTTGTCCGTTTTGGGCGCATAAGTGCTTTTTGGAAATGTACTGACCGTTTTGGACTGAACACACCACTTCGTCATGACGTATAAGGGATTTCGGCCATTTTTTGAAAGAATGAGCACTTGCATATAAGGAACGCTTGGATTCTCAGCATTCGAAGAATTGAGCGTAACTTTTGCACACGGCGTCCGTTTTGGGACCATAAGTACTTTTTGGAAATGTAGCGACCGTTTTGGATTGAACTCACCACTTCGTCGTGACGTATCAGGGATTTCAGCCATTTTTCGAAAGAATGAGCACTTGCATATTTGGAACGCTTGGATTGTTGGCGTTCGAGGAATTCAGTGTAACTTTTACACACGGTGTCCATTTTGGGACCATAAGTACTTTTTGGAAATGTAGCGACCGTTTTGGATTGAACTCACCACTTCGTCGTGGCGTATCAGGGATTTTGGTCATTTTTTGAAAGAATGAGCACTTGCAAATTTGGAACGCTTGGATTGTCAGCGTTCGAAGAATTCAGCGTAACTTTTGCACACGGTGTCCGTTTTGTGCCCATAAGTACTTTTCGGAAATGTAGCGACCGTTTTGGATTGAACTCACCACTTCATCGTGGCGTATCAGGGATTTTTGCCATTTTTTGAAAGAATGAGCACTTGCATATTTGGAACGCTCGAATTGTCGGCGTTCGAAGAATTGAGCTTAACTTTTGCACACGGTGTCCGTTTTGGGCCCATAAGTACTTTTTGAAAATGTAACGACCGTTTTGGATCGAACTCACCACTTCGTCATGACGTATCAGGGATTTCGGCCATTTTCCGAAAGAATGAGCACTTGCATATTTGGAACGCTTGGATTGTCGGCGTTCGATGAATTGAGCGTAACTTTTGCACACGGTGTCCGTTTTGGGCCCATAAGTACTTTATGGAAATGTAGCGACCATTTTGGATTGAACTCACCACTTCATCGTGACGTATAAGGAATTTCGGACAATTTTTGAAAGAATGAGCACTTGCAAATTTGGAACGCTTGAATTGTCGGCGTTCGAAGAATTCAGCGTAACTTTTGCACACGGTGTCCGTTTTGGGCCCATAAGTACTTTTTGGAAATGTAGCAATCGTTTTGGATTGAACTCAACACTTCGTCGTGGCGTATCAGGGATTTTTACCATTTATAGAAAGAATGAGCACTTGCATATTTGGAACGCTTGGATTGTCAGGGCTCGAAGAATTCAGTGGAATTTTTGCACACGGTGTCCGTTTTGGGCCCATAAGTACTTTTGGGAAATGTAGCGACCGTTTTGGATTGAACTCACAACTTCGTCGTGATGTATATGGGATTTCGGCCATTTTCCAAAAGAATGAGCACTTGCATATTTGGAACGCTTGGATTGTCGGCGTTCGAAGAATTCAGCGTAACTTTTGCACACGGTGTCCGATTTGGGCCCATAAGTACTTTTTGGAAATGTAGCGACCATTTTAGATTGAACTCACCACTTCGTCGTGACGTATAAGGGATTTCGGCCATTTTTCGAAAGAATGAGCACTTGCAAATTTGGAACTCTTGGATTGTTGGCGTTCGAAGAATTCAGCGTAATTTTCGCACACGGTGTCCTTTTTGGGCGCATAAGTACTTTTTGGGAATGTGGCGACCGTTTTGGATTGAACTCACCACTTCGTCGTGACGTATCAGGGATTCTGGCCATTTTTCGAAAGAATGAGCGCTTGCAAAAATGGAACTCTTGGATTGTCGGCGTTCGAAGAATTCAGCGTAACTTTTGTACACGGTGTCCGTTTTGGGCCCATAAGTACTTTTTGGAAATGTAGCGACCGTTTTGGATTGAACTCACCTCTTCGTCGTGACGTATCGGCGATTCCGGCCATTTTTTGAAAGAATGAACACTTGCATATTTGGAACGCTTGGAGAGTCGGCGTAAGAAGAATTGACCGTAACTGTTGCACACGGTGTCCGTTTTAGGCCCATAAGTACTTTTTGGAAATGTAGCGACCATTTTGGATTGAACTCACCACTTCATCGTAATGTATAAGGGATTCTGGCCATTTTTCGAAAGAATGAGCACTTGCATATTTGGAATGCTTGGACTGTCGGTGTAAGAGGAATGGACCGTAAGTGTTGCACACGGTGTTCGTTTTGGGCCCATAAGTACTTTTTGGAAATGTGGCGACCGTTTTGGATTGAACTCACCACTTTGTTGTGATGTATAAGGGATTCTGGCCATTTTCGAAAGAATGAGCACTTGCTTATTTGGAATTCTTGGATTTTCGGTGTTCGAAGAATTGAGCGTAACTTTTGCACACGGTGTCCGTTTTGAGTCCATAAGTACATTTTGGAAATATAGCGACCGTTTTGGATTGAACTCACCACTTCTTCGTGGCGTATCAGGGATTTTGTCCATTTTTCGAAAGAATGAGCACTTGCATATTTGGAACGCTAGGACTGTCGGCGTTCGAAGAATTCAGCGTAACTTTGGCACACGGTGTCCATTTCGGGCCCATAAGTAATTTTTGGAAATATAACGACCGGTTTGGATTGAAGTTTCCACTTCGTCGTGACGTAACAGGGATTCCGACCATTTTTCGAAAGAATGAGCACTTGCATATTTGGAACTCTTGGATTGTCGGCGTTCGAAGAATTCAGCGTAACATTTGCAAACGGTGTCCGTTTTGGGCCCATAACTACTTTTTGGAAATGTAGCGATCGCTTTGGATTGAACTCACCACTTCGTCGGGACGTATAAGGGATTCCGGCCATTTTTCAAAAGAATGAGCACTTGCACAATTGGAACGCTAGGACTGTCGGCGTTCGAAGAATTCAGCGTAACTTTCGCACACGGTGTCCGTTTTGGGCCCATAAGTACTTTTTGGAAATGTAGTGACCGTTTTGGATTGAACTTTCTGGCGTTCGAAGAATTTAGCGTAACTTTTGCACACGGTGTCCATTTTGGGACCATAAGTACATTTTGGAAATGTAGCGAACGTTTTGGATTGAACTCACCACTTCGTAGTGGCGTATCAGGGATTTTGGCCATTTTTCGAAAGAATGAGCACTTGCATATTTGGAACGCTAGGACTATCGGCGTTCGAAGAATTCAGCGTAACTTTGGCACACGGTGTCCGTTTTGGGCCCATAAGTACTTTTTGGAAATGTAGCGACCGTTTTGGATTGAACTCTCCACTTTGTCATGACGTATCAGGGATTCCGACCATTTTTCAAAAGAATGAGCACTTGCATATTTGGAACGCTTGGATTGTTGGCGTTCGAAGAATTCAGCGTAAATTTTGCACACGGTGTCCATTTTGGGACCATAAGTACATTTTGGAAATGTAGCGACCGTTTTGGATTGAACTCACCACTTCGTCGTGGCGTATCAGGGATTTCGGTCATTTTTCGAAAGAATGAGCACTTGCAAATTTGGAACGCTTGGATTGTCAGCGTTCGAAGAATTCAGCGTAACTTTTGCACACGGTGTCCGTTTTGTGCCCATAAGTACTTTTTCGAAATGTAGCGACCGTTTTGGATTGAACTCACCACTTCGTCGTGGCGTATCAGGGATTTTTGCCTTTTTTCAAAAGAATGAGCACTTGCATATTCGGAACGCTTGGAGGGTCGGCGTAAGAAGAATTGAGCTTAACTGTTGCACACTTTGTCCGTTTTGGGCGCATAAGTGCTTTTTGGAAATGTACCGACCGTTTTGGACTGAACACACCACTTCGTCATGACGTATAAAGGATTTCGGCCATTTTTTGAAAGAATGAGCACTTGCATATAAGGAACGCGTGGATTCTCAGCATTCGAAGAATTGAGCGTGACTTTTGCACACGGCGTCCGTTTTGGGACCATAAAGTACTTTTTCGAAATGTAACGACCGTTTTGGATTGAACTCACCACTTCGTCGTGACGTATCAGGGATTTCAGCCATTTTTCGAAAGAATGAGCACTTGCATATTTGGAACGCTTGGATTGTTGGCGTTCGAGGAATTCAGTGTAACTTTTGCACACGGTGTCCATTTTGGGACCATAAGTACTTTTTGGAAAAGTAGCGACCGTTTTGGATTGAACTCACCACTTCATCGTGGCGTATCAGGGATTTTGGTCATTTTTTGAAAGAATGAGCACTTGCAAATTTGGAACGCTTGGATTGTCAGCGTTCGAAGAATTCAGCGTAACTTTTGCACACAGTGTCCGTTTTGTGCCCATAAGTACTTTTTCGAAATGTAGCGACCGTTTTGGATTGAACTCACCACTTCGTCATGGCGTATCAGGGATTTTTGCCTTTTTTTAAAAGAATGAGCACTTGCATATTTGGAACGCTCGGATTGTCGGCGTTCGAAGAATTGAGCTTAACTTTTGCACACGGTGTCCGTTTTGGGCCCATAAGTACTTTTTGAAAATGTAACGACCGTTTTGGATTGAACTCACCACTTCGTCATGACGTATCAGGGATTTCGGCCATTTTTCGAAAGAATGAGCACTTGCATATTTGGAACGCTTGGATTGTCGACGTTCGATGAATTGAGATAACTTTTGCACACGGTGTCTGTTTTGGGCCCATAAGTACTTTTTGGAAATGTAGCGACCATTTTGGATTGAACTCACCACTTCATCGTGACGTATAAGGAATTTCGGCCAATTTTTGAAAGAAAGAGCACTTGCATATATGGAACGCTTGGATTGTCGACGTTCGAAGAATTCAGCGTAACTTTTGCACACGGTGTCAGTTTTGGGCCCATAAGTACTTTTGGGAAATGTAGTGACCGTTTTGGATTGAACTCACCACTTCATCGTGGCGTATCAAGGATTTCAGCCATTTTTCGAAAGAATGAGCACTTGCATTTTTGGAACGCTTTAATTGTCGGCGTTCGAAGAATTCTGCGTAACTTTTGCACACGGTGTCCATTTGGACCCATAAGTACTTTTGGGAAATGTAGCGACCATTTTGGATTGAAATAACCACTTCGTCGTGACGTATCAGGGATTTCGGCCATTTTTCGAAAGAATGAGCACTTGCATATTTGGAACGCTTGGAATGTCGACGTTCGAAGAATTCAGCGTAACTTTTGCACACGGTGTCCGTTTTGGGCCCATAAGTACTTTTTGGAAATGTAGCGACCGTTTTGGATTGAACTCACCACTTCGTCGTGACGTATATGGGATTTCGGCCATTTTTCGAACGAATGAGCACTTGCAAATTTGGAACTCTTGGATTGTCGGCGTTCGAAGAATTCAGCGTAATTTTCGCACACGGTGTCCTTTTTGGGCGCATAAGTACTTTTTGGGAATGTGGCGACCGTTTTGGATTGAACTCACCACTTCGTCGTGACGTATCAGGGATTCTGGCCATTTTTCAAAAGAATGAGCACTTGCAAAAATGGAACTCTTGGATTGTCGGCGTTCGAAGAATTCAGCGTAACTTTTGTACACGGTGTCCGTTTTGGGACCATAAGTACTTTTTGGAAATGTAGCGACCATTTTGGATTGAACTCACCTCTTCGTCGTGACGTATTGGCGATTCCGGCCATTTTTTGAAAGAATGAACACTTGCATATTTGGAACGCTTGGAGAGTCGGCGTAAGAAGAATTGACCGTAACTGTTACACACGGTGTCCGTTTTAGGCCCATAAGTACTTTTTGGAAATGTAGCGACCGTTTTGGATTGAACTCACCACTTCGGCGTGACGTATAAGGGATTCTGGCCATTTTTCGAAAGAATGAGCACTTGCATATTTGGAATGCTTGGACTGTCGGCGTAAGAAGAATTGACCGTAAGTGTTGCACACGGTGTCCGTTTTGGGCCCATAAGTACTTTTTGGAAATGTGGCGACCGTTTTGGATTGAACTCACCACTTTGTTGTGATGTATAAGGGATTCTGGCCATTTTTCGAAAGAATGAGCACTTGCATATTTGGAATTCTTGGATTTTCGGCGTTCGAAGAATTGAGCGTAACTTTTGCACACGGTGTCCGTTTTGAGTCCATTAGCACATTTTGGAAATATAGCGACCGTTTTGGATTGAACTCACCACTTCTTCGTGGCGTATCAGGGATTTTGTCCATTTTTCGAAAGAATGAGCACTTGCATATTTGGAACGCTAGGACTGTCGGCGTTCGAAGAATTCAGCGTAACTTTGGCACACGGTGTCCGTTTTGGGCCCATAACTACTTTTTAGAAATGTCGCGATCGTTTTGGATTGAACTCACCACTTCGTCGTGACGTATAAGGGATTCCAGCCATTTTTCAAAAGAATGAGCACTTGCACATTTGGAACGCTAGGACTGTCGACGTTCGAAGAATTCAGCGTAACTTTCGCACACGGTGTCCGTTTTGGGTCCATAAGTACTTTTTGGAAATGTAGTGATCGTTTTGGATTGAACTTTCCACTTCGTCGTGACGTATCAGGGATTCTGACTATTTTTCGAAAGAATGAGCACTTGCATATTTGGAACGCTTGGATTGTTGGCGTTCGAAGAATTCAGCGTAACTTTTGCACACGGTGTCCATTTTGGGACCATAAGTACATTTTGGAAATGTAGCGAACGTTTTGGATTGAACTCACCACTTCGTAGTGGCGTATCAGGGATTTTGGCCATTTTTCGAAAGAATGAGCACTTGCATATTTGGAACGCTAGGACTATCGGCGTTCGAAGAATTCAGCGTAACTTTGGCACACGGTGTCCGTTTTGGGCCCATAAGTACTTTTTGGAAATGTAGCGACCGTTTTGGATTGAACTTTCCACTTTGTCGTGACGTATCAGGGATTCCGACCATTTTTCAAAAGAATGAGCACTTGCATATTTGGAACGCTTGGATTATTGGCGTTCGAAGAATTCAGCGTAACTTTTGCACACGGTGTCCATTTTGGGACCATAAGTACATTTTGGAAATATAGCGACCGTTTTGGATTGAACTCACCACTTCGTCGTGGTGTATCAGGGATTTTTTCCATTTTTCGAAAGAATGAGCACTTGCATATTTGGAACGCTTGGATTGTTGGCGTTCGAAGAATTGAGCGTAACTTTTGCACACGATGTCCGTTTTGGGCCCATAAGTACTTTTTAGAAATGTAACGACCGTTTCGGATTGAGCTCACCACTTCGTCATGACGGATCAAGGATTTCAGCCATTTTTCGAAAGAATGAGCACTTGCATATTTGGAACACTTGGATTGTCGGCGTTCGATGAATTGAGCGTAACATTTGCACACGGTGTCCATTTTGGGCCCATAAGTACTTTTTGGAAATGTAGCGACCGTTTTGGATTGAACTCACCACTTCGTCGTGACGTATCGGGGATTTCGGCCATTTTTCGAAAGAATGAGCACTTGCGTATTTGGAATGCTTGGATTGTCGGAGTTCGAACAATTCAGCGTAACTTTTGCACACGGTGTCCGTTTTGGGCCCATAAGTACTTTTTGGAAATGTAGCGACCATTTTGGATTGAACTCACCACTTCACCGTGTCGTATAAGGAATTTCGGCCATTTTTTGAAAGAATGAGTACTTGCATATATGGAACGCTTGGATTGTCGGCGTTCGAAGAATTCAGCGTAACTTTTGCACACGGTGTCCGTTTTGGACCCATAAGTACTTTTGGGAAATGTAGCGACCGTTTTGGATTGAACTCACCACTTCATCGTGGCGTATCAAGGATTTCATCCATTTTTCGAAAGAATGAGAACTTGCATATTTGGAACGCTTTAATTGTCGGCGTTCGAAGAATTCAGCGTAATTTTTGGACACGGTGTCCGTTTTGGGCCCATAAGTACTTTTAGGAAATGTAGCGACCATTTTGGATTGAACTAACCACTTCGTCGTGACGTATCAGGGATTTCGGCCATTTTTAGAAAGAATGAGCACTTGCATATTTGGAACGCTTGGAATGTCGGTGTTCGAAGAATTCAGCGTAACTTTTGCACACGGTGTCCGTTTTGAGCCCATAAGTACTTTTTGGAAATCTAGCGAACGTTTTGGATTGAACTCACCACCTCGTTGTGACGTATATGGGATTTCGGCCATTTTTCGAAAGAATGAGCACTTGCAAATTTGGAACTCTTCGATCGTCGACGTTCGAAGAATTCAGCGTAACTTTTGCACACGTTGTCCGTTTTGGGCGCATAAGTACTTTTTGGAAATGTGGCGACCGTTTTGGATTGAACTCACCACTTCGTCGTGACGTATCAGGGATTCTAGCAATATTTCTTGCAAATTTGGAACTCTTGGATTGTCGACGTTCGGAGAATTCAGCGTAACTTTTGCACACGGTGTCCGTTTTGGGCCCATAAGTACTTTTTGGAAATGTAACGACTGTTTTGGATTGAACTCACCACTTCGCCGTGACGTATCGACGATTCCGGCCATTTTTCGAAAGAATGAACACTTGCATATTTGGAACGCTTGGATTGTCGGCGTTCGTAGAATTCAGCGTAACTTTTGCACACGGTGTCCGTTTTGGGCCCATAAGTACTTTTGGGAAATGTAGCGACCATTTTGGATTGAACTCACCACTTCGTCGTGGCAAATCAAGGATTTCGGCCATTTTTCAAAAGAATGAGTACTTGCATACTTGGAACGCTTTGATTGTCGGCGTTCGAAGAATTCAGCGTAACTTTTGCACATGGTGTCCGTTTTGGGCCCATAAGTACTTTCTGGAAATGTAGCGACCGTTTTGGATTGAACTCACCACTTCGTCGTGACGTATCAGGGATTCCGGCCATTTTTCGAAAGAATGAGCACTTGCATATTTGGAACGCTTGGATTGTCGGCGTTCGTAGAATTCAGCGTAACTTTTGCACACGGTGTCCGTTTTGGGCCCATAAGTACTTTCTGGAAATGTAGCGACCGTTTTGGATTGAACTCACAACTTCGTCGTGACGTATGAGGGATTTCGGCCATTTTTCGAAGGAATGAGCACTTGCATATTTGGAACGCTTGGAATGTCGGCGTTCGAAGAATTCAGCGTAACTTTTGCACATGGTATCCGTTTTGGGCCCATAATTACTTTTTGGAAATGTAGCGACCGTTTTGGATTGAACTCACCACTTCGTCGTGACGTATCAGGGATTCCGGCCATTTTTCGAAAGAATGAGCATTTGCAAATTTGGAACACTTGGATTGTCGGCGTTCGAAGAATTCAGCGTAACTTTTGCACACGGTGTCCGTTATAGGCCCATAAGTACTTTTTGGAAATGTAGCGACCGTTTTGGATTGAACTCACCACTTCGTTGTTACATATCAGGGATTCCGGCCATTTTTCGAAAGAATGAGCACTTGCAAATTTGGAACACTTGGATTGTCGGCGTTCGAAGAATTCAGCGTAACTTTTGCACACGGTGTCCGTTATGGGCCCATAAGTACTTTTTGGTAATGTAGCGACCGTTTTGGATTGAACTCACCACTTCGTCGTGACGTATAAGGAATTTCGGCCATTTTTCAAAAAACTGAGCACTTGCGTATTTGGAACGCTTGGATTGTCGGCGTTCGAAGAATTGAGCGCAACTTTTGCACACGGTGTCCGTTTTGGGCCCATAAGTACTTTTTGGAAGTGTAACGACCGTTTTGGATTGAACTCACCACTTCGTCGTGACGTATCAGGGATTTTGGCCATTTTTCGAAAGAATGAGCACTTACATATTTGGAACGCTTGGACTGTCGACGTTCGAAGAATTGAGCGTAGTTTTTGCACACGGTGTCCATTTTGGGCCCATAAGTACTTTTTGAAAATGTAGCGACCGTTTTGGATTGAACTCACCACTTCATCATGACGTATCGAGGATTTTTCCATTTTCGAAAGAATGAGCACTTGCATATTTGGAACGCTTGGAGAGTCGGCGTAAGAGGAATTGAGCGTAACTGCTGCACACGGTGTCCGTTTTGGGCCCATAAGTACTTTTTGGAAATGTAGCGACCGTTTTGGATTAAACTCACCACTTCGTCATGACGTATAAGCGATTTCGGCCATTTTTTGAAAGAATGAGTACTTGCATATTCGGAATGCTTGGAGAGTCGGCGTAAGAAGAATTGAGCGAAACTGCTGCACACTTTGTCCGTTGTGGGTCCATAAGCACTTTTTGGAAATGTACCGACCGTTTTG
>NW_019263447.1:0-15774 GCF_002742605.1 Olea europaea var. sylvestris
TTAGCCCATTCCGACACCGTCGCGAAAAATGACGAAATTGCCCCCGGCGCGATTTTTGTTTCCGATCAGTCTGTGAAATTTTAAGCCACTCCGACACCGTCGCGAAAAATGGCGAAATTATCTCCGCCGTAATTTTTGTTTCCCATCAACCAGCCAAATCTCAGCACATTCCGACACCGTCGCGAAAAATGACGCAATTGTACCCGGCGCGATTTTTGTTTCCGATTAGTCTGTCAAATTTTAGCCCATTCCGACACCGTCGCGAAAAATGACGAAATTACCTCCGCCGCAATTTTTGTTTCCGATCAACCAGCCAAATCTCAGCCCATTCCGACACCGTCGCGAAAAATGACGAAATTGTACCCGGCGCGATTTTTGTTTCCGATTAGTCTGTCAAATTTTAGCCCATTCCGACATCGTCGCGAAAAATGACGAAATTGCCTCCGCCGCAATTTTTGTTTCAGATCAACCAGCCAAATCACGGCCGAATCCGACACCGTCGCGAAAAATGACGAAATTGCCCCCGGCGCGATTTTTGTTTCCGATCAACCTGCCAAATTTCGGCCAATTCCGACACCGTTGCGAAAAATGACTAAATTGCCCCCGACGAGATTTTTGTTTCCGATCAATCTGTCAAATTTAAGCCCGTTCATACACCGTCGCGAAAAATGACGAAATTGCCCCCGGCGCGATTTTTGTTTCCGATCAACCAGCCAAATTTCAGCCCATTCCGACACTGTCGCGAAAAATGACGAAATTGACCCCGGCGCCATTTTTGTTTACAATCAATCTGTCAAATTTTAGCCCATTCCGACACCGTCGCGAAAAATGACGAAATTGACCCCGGTGGGAATTTTGTTCCGATCAGTCTGTCAAATTTTAGCCCGTTCCGACACCGTCGCGAAAAATGACGAAATTGCCCCCGGCGCGATTTTTGTTTCCGATCAGTCTGTGAAATTTTAGCCCACTCCGACACCGTCGCGAAAAATGGTGAAATTATCTCCGCCGCAATTTTTGTTTCCCATCAACCAGCCAAATCTCAGCACATTCCGACACCGTCGCGAAAGATGACGCAATTGTACCCGACGCGATTTTTGTTTCCGATTAGTCTGTCAAATTTTAGCCCATTCCGACACCGTCGCGAAAAATGACGAAATTGCCACCGCCGCAATTTTTGTTTCCGATCAACCGGCCAAATTTCGGCCCATTCCGACACCGTTGCGAAAAATGACGAAATTGCCCCCGGCGAGATTTTTGCTTCCATCAATCAGTCAAATTTTAGTCAATTCCGACACCGTAGCGAAAAATGACGAAATTGCCCCCGACACGATTTTTGTTTCAGATCAATCCGTCAAATTTTAGCCCATTACGACACCGTCGTGAAAAATGACGAAATTGCCCCCGGTGCGATTTTTGTTCCGATCAGTCTGACAAATTTTAGCCCATTCCGACACCGTCGCGAAAAATGACGAAAGTGCCCCCGGCGCGATTTTTGTTTCCGATCGACCAGCCATATTTCATCTCATTTAGACACAGTCACGAAAATTGACGAAATTGCCCCCGACGCGATTTTTATTTCCCATCAACCGGCCAAATTTCGGCCCATTCCGACACCGTTGCGAAAAATGACGAAATAGCGCCCGGCGCGATTTTTGCTTCCGATCAATCAGTCAAATTTTAGTCGATTCACACACCGTCGCGAAAAAATACGAAATTGCCCCCGACGAGATTTTTGTTTCCGATCAATCCGTCAAATTTTAGCCCATTACGACACCGTCGCGAAAAATGACGAAATTGCCCCCGGCTCGATTTTTGTTCCGATCAGTCTGTCAAATTTTAGCCCATTCCGACACCATCGCGAAAAATGACGAAATTGCCCCCGACGCGATTTTTGTTTTCGATCAGTCTGTGAAATTTTCGCCCACTCCGACACCGTCGCGAAAAATGACGAAATTACATCCGCCGTAATTTTTGTTTCCGATCAACCTGCCAAATCTCAGACCATTCCGACACCGTCGCGAAAAATGACGAAATTGTACTCGGCGCGATTTTTGTTTCCAATTAGTCTGTCAAATTTTAGCCCATTCTGACACCGTCGCGAAAAATGACGAAATTGCCTCCGCCGCAATTTTTGTTTCCGATCAACCAGCCAAATCTCGGCCCGATCCGACACCGTCGCGAAAAATGACGAAATTGCCCCCGGCGCGATTTTTGTTTCCAATCGACCAGCCAAATTTCATCTCATTCCGACACAGTCACGAAAATTGATGAAATTGCCCCCGGCGCGATTTTTATTTCCCATCAACCGGCCAAATTTCGACCCATTCCGACACCGTTGTAAAAAATGACGAAATTGCCCCCGGCGCGATTTTTGTTTCCAATCGACCAGCCAAATTTCATCTCATTCCGACACAGTCACGAAAATTGATGAAATTGCCCCCGGCGCGATTTTTATTTCCCATCAACCGGCCAAATTTCGACCCATTCCGACACCGTTGTAAAAAATGACGAAATTGCCCCCGGCGCGATTTTTGTTTCCAATCGACCAGCCAAATTTCATCTCATTCCGACACAGTCACGAAAATTGATGAAATTGCCCCCGGCGCGATTTTTATTTCCCATCAACCGGCCAAATTTCGACCCATTCCGACACCGTTGTAAAAAATGACGAAATTGCCCCCGGCGCGATTTTTGTTTCCAATCGACCAGCCAAATTTCATCTCATTCCGACACAGTCACGAAAATTGATGAAATTGCCCCCGGCGCGATTTTTATTTCCCATCAACCGGCCAAATTTCGACCCATTCCGACACCGTTGTAAAAAATGACGAAATTGCCCCCGGCGCGATTTTTGTTTCCAATCGACCAGCCAAATTTCATCTCATTCCGACACAGTCACGAAAATTGATGAAATTGCCCCCGGCGCGATTTTTATTTCCCATCAACCGGCCAAATTTCGACCCATTCCGACACCGTTGTAAAAAATGACGAAATTGCCCCCGGCGCGATTTTTGTTTCCAATCGACCAGCCAAATTTCATCTCATTCCGACACAGTCACGAAAATTGATGAAATTGCCCCCGGCGCGATTTTTATTTCCCATCAACCGGCCAAATTTCGACCCATTCCGACACCGTTGTAAAAAATGACGAAATTGCCCCCGGCGCGATTTTTGTTTCCAATCGACCAGCCAAATTTCATCTCATTCCGACACAGTCACGAAAATTGATGAAATTGCCCCCGGCGCGATTTTTATTTCCCATCAACCGGCCAAATTTCGACCCATTCCGACACCGTTGTAAAAAATGACGAAATTGCCCCCGGCGCGATTTTTGTTTCCAATCGACCAGCCAAATTTCATCTCATTCCGACACAGTCACGAAAATTGATGAAATTGCCCCCGGCGCGATTTTTATTTCCCATCAACCGGCCAAATTTCGACCCATTCCGACACCGTTGTAAAAAATGACGAAATTGCCCCCGGCGCGATTTTTGTTTCCAATCGACCAGCCAAATTTCATCTCATTCCGACACAGTCACGAAAATTGATGAAATTGCCCCCGGCGCGATTTTTATTTCCCATCAACCGGCCAAATTTCGACCCATTCCGACACCGTTGTAAAAAATGACGAAATTGCCCCCGGCGCGATTTTTGCTTCCGATCAATCAGTCAAATTTTAGCCCACTACGACACCGTCGCGAAAAATGACGAAATTGCCCCCGGCGCGATTTTTGTTTCCGATCAACCAGCCAAATTTCAGCCCATTCCGACACTGTCGAGAAAATGACGAAATTGACCCTGGCTGGAATTTTGTTTCCGATCGACCAGTCAAATTTCGGCCCATTCCGACACAATCGCGAAAAATAACGAAATTGCCCCCGACACGATTTTTGTTTCCGATCAATCCGTAAAATTTTAGCCCATTACGACACCGCCGCGAAAAATGACGAAATTGCCCACGGCGCGATTGTTGTTCCGATCAGTCTGACAAATTTTAGCCCATTCCGACACCGTTGTAAAAAATGACGAAATTGCCCCCGGCGCGATTTTTGTTTCCAATCGACCAGCCAAATTTCATCTCATTCCGACACAGTCACGAAAATTGATGAAATTGCCCCCGGCGCGATTTCTATTTCCCATCAACCGGCCAAATTTCTGCCCATTCCGACACCGTTGCGAAAAATGACAAAATTGCCCTCGGCGCGAATTTTGTTTCCGATCAATCAGTCAAATTTTAGCCGATTCCGACACCGTCACGAAAAATGACGAAATTGCCCCCGACGCGATTTTTGTTTCCGATCAATCCGTCAAATTTTAGCCCATTACGACACCGTCGCGAAAAATGACGAAATTGCCCCCGGCTCGATTTTTGTTCCGATCAGTCTGTCAAATTTTAGCCCATTCCGACACCATCGCGAAAAATGACGAAATTGCCCCGACGCGATTTTTATTTCCGATCAGTCTGTGAAATTTTTGCCCACTCCGACACCGTCACGAAAAATGAATAAATTACATCGGCCGCAATTTTTGTTTCCGATCAACCAGCCAAATCTCAGACCATTCCGACACCGTCGCGAAAAATGACGAAATTGTACTCGGCGCGATTTTTGTTTCCTATTAGTCTGTCAAATTTTAGCCCATTCCGACACCGTCGCGAAAAATGAAGAAATTGCCTCCGCCGCAATTTTTGTTTCCGATCAACCAGCCAAATCTCGGCCCGATCCGACACCGTCGCGAAAAATGACGAAATTGCCCCCGGCGCGATTTTTGCTTCCGATCAATCAGTCAAATTTTAGCCCACTACGACACCGTCGTGAAAAATGACGAAATTGCCCCCGACGCGATTTTTGTTTCCGATCAACAAGCCAAATTTCAGCCCATTCCGACACTGTCAAGAAAAATGACGAAATTGACCCCGGCTGGAATTTTGTTTCCGATCGACCAGCCAAATTTCAGCCCATTCCGACACAGTCGCGAAAAATGACGAAATTGCCCCCGCCACAATTTTTGTTTCCGATCAATCCGTAAAATTTTAGCCCATTACGACACCGTCGCGAAAAATGACGAAATTGCCCCCGGCGCGATTGTTGTTCCGATCAGTCTGACAAATTTTAGCCCATTCCGACACCGTTGTAAAAAATGACGAAATTGCCCCCGGCGCGATTGTTGTTCCGATCAGTCTGACAAATTTTAGCCCATTCCGACACCGTTGTAAAAAATGACGAAATTGCCCCCGGCGCGATTTTTGTTTCCAATCGACCAGCCAAATTTCATCTCATTCCGACACAGTCACGAAAATTGATGAAATTGCCCCCGGCGCGATTTCTATTTCCCATCAACCGGCCAAATTTCGGCCCATTCCGACACCGTTGCGAAAAATGACAAAATTGCCCTCGGCGCGAATTTTGCTTCCGATCAATCAGTCAAATTTTAGCCGATTCCGACACCGTCGCGAAAAATGACGAAATTGCCCCCGGCTCGATTTTTGTTCCGATCAGTCTGTCAAATTTTAGCCCATTCCGACACCATCGCGAAAAATGACGAAATTGCCCCCGACGCGATTTTTGTTTCCGATCAGTCTGTGAAATTTTAGCCCACTCCGACACCGTCGCGAAAAATGAATAAATTACATCCGCCGCAATTTTTGTTTCCGATCAACCAGCCAAATCTCATACCATTCCGACACCGTCGCGAAAAATTACGAAATTGTACTCGGCGCGATTTTTGTTTCCGATTAGTCTGTCAAATTTTAGCCCATTTCGACACCGTCGCGAAAAATGAAGAAATTGTCTCCGCCGCAATTTTTGTTTCCGATCAACCAGCCAAATCTCGGCCCGATCCGGCACCGTCGCGAAAAATGACGAAATTGCCCCCGGCGCGATTTTTGCTTCCGATCAATCAGTCAAATTTTAGCCCACTACGACACCGTCGCGAAAAATGACGAAATTGCCCCCGACGCGATTTTTGTTTCCGATCAACAAGCCAAATTTCAGCCCATTCCGACACTGTCGAGAAAAATGACGAAATTGACCCCGGCTGGAATTTTGTTTCCGATCGACCAGCCAAATTTCAGCCCATTCCGACACAGTCGCGAAAAATGACGAAATTACCCCCGACACGATTTTTGTTTCCGATCAATCCGTAAAATTTTAGCCCATTACGACACCGTCGCGAAAAATGACGAAATTGCCCCCGGCGCGATTGTTGTTCCGATCAGTCTGACAAATTTTAGCCCATTCCGACACCGTTGTAAAAAATGACGAAATTGCCCTCGGCGCGATTTTTGTTTCCAATCGACCAGCCAAATTTCATCTCATTCCGACACAGTCACGAAAATTGATGAAATTGCCCCCGGCGCGATTTTTATTTCCCAACAACTGGCCAAATTTCGGCCCATTCCGACACCGTTGCGAAAAATGACAAAATTTCCCCCAACGCGAATTTTGCTTCCAATCAATCAGTCAAATTTTAGCCGATTCCGACACCGTCGCGAAAAATGAAGAAATTGGCCCCGACGCGATTTTTGATTCCGATCAATCCGTCAAATTTTAGCCCATTATGACACCGTCGCGAAAAATAACGAAATTGCCCCCGGCTCGATTTTTGTTCCGATCAGTCTGTCAGATTTTAGCCGATTCCGACACCGTCGCGAAAAATGAAGAAATTGGCCCCGACGCTATTTTTGTTTCCGATCAATCCGTCAAATTTTAGCCCATTACGACACCGTCGCGAAAAATGACGAAATTGCCCCCGGGTCGATTTTTGTTTCCGATCAATCCGTCAAATTTTAGCCCATTACGACACCGTCGCGAAAAATGACGAAATTGCCCCCGGTGCGATTTTTATTTCCCATCAACCGGCCAAATTTCGGCCCATTCCGACACCGTTGCGAAGAATGACAAAATTGCCCCCGGCACGATTTTTGCTTCCGATCAATCAGTCAAGTTTTAGCCGATTCCGATACCGTCGCGAAAAATGACGAAATTGCCCTCGACACGATTTTTGTTTCCGATCAATCTGTCAAATTTAAGCCCGTTCATACACCTTCGTGAAAAATGACGAAATTGCCCCCGGCGCGATTTTTGATTTCGATCAATCTGTCAAATTTTAGCCCACTACGACACCGTCGCGAAAAATGACGAAATTGCCCCCGGGCGATTTTTGTTTCCGATCAACCAGCCAAATTTCAGCCCATTCCGACACTGTCGCGAAAAATGACGAAATTGACCCCGGCGCGATTTTTGTTTACAATCAATCTGTCAAATTTCAGCCCATTCCGACACCGTCGCGAAAAATGACGAAATTGACCCCGGCTGGAATTTTGTTCCGATCAGTCTGTCAAATTTTAGCCCATTCCGACACCGTCTAGAAAAATGACGAAATTGCCCCCGGCGCGATTTTTGTTGCCGATCAGTCTGTGAAATTTTAGCCCACTCCGACACCGTCACGAAAAATGACGAAATTACATCCGCCGCAATTTTTGTTTCCGATCAACCAGCCAAATCTCAGACCATTCCGACACCGTCGCGAAAAATGACGAAATTGTACTCGACGCGATTTTTGTTTCCAGTTAGTCTGTCAAATTTTAGCCCATTCCGACACCGTCGCGAAAAATGACGAAATTGCCTCCGCCGCAATTTTTGTTTCCGATCAACCAGCCAAATCTCGGCCCGATCCGACACCGTCGCGAAAAATGACGAAATTGCCCTCGGCGCGATTTTTGCTTCCGATCAATCGGTCAAATTTTAGCCCACTACGACACCGTCGCGAAAAATGACGAAATTGGCCACGACGCGATTTTTGTTTCCGATCAACAAGCCAAATTTCAGCCCATTCCGACACTGTCGAGAAAAATGACGAAATTGACCCGACTGGAATTTTGTTTCCGATCGACCAGCCAAATTTCAGCCCATTCCGACACAGTCGCGAAAAATGGCGAAATTGCCCCCGACACGATTTTTGTTTCCGATCAATCCGTAAAATTTTAGCCCATTACGACACCGTCGCGAAAAATGACGAAATTGCCCCCGGCACGATTTTTGTTTCCGATCAATCCGTAAAATTTTAGCCCATTACGACACCGTCGCGAAAAATGACGAAATTGCCCCCGGCGCAATTGTTGTTCCGATCAGTCTGACAAATTTTAGCCCATTCCGACACCGTTGTAAAAAATGACGAAATTGACCCCGGCGCGATTTTTATTTCCAATCGACCAGCCAAATTTCATCTCATTCCGACACAGTCACGAAAATTGATGAAATTGCCCCCGGCGCGATTTTAATTTCCCATCAACCGGCCAAATTTCGGCCCATTCCGACACCGTTGCGAAAAATGACAACATTGCCCCCGGCGCGAATTTTGCTTCCGATCAATCAGTCAAATTTTAGCCGATTCCGACACCGTCGCGAAAAATGACGAAATTGCCCCCGACGCGATTTTGTTTCCGATCAATCCGTCAAATTTTAGCCCATTACGACACCGTCGCGAAAAATGACGAAATTGCCCCCGGCGCGATTTTTGTTTCCGATCAGTCTGTGAAATTTTAGCCCACTCCGACACCGTCGCGAAAAATGACGAAATTATCTCCGCCGCAATTTTTGTTTCCCGTCAACCAGCCAAATCTCACCACATTCCGACACCGTCGCGAAAAATGACGCAATTGTACCCGGCGCGATTTTTGTTTCCGATTAGTCTGTCAAATTTTAGCCCATTCCGACACCGTCGCGAAAAATGACGAAATTGCCTCCGCCGCAATTTTTGTTTCCGATCAACCGGCCAAATTTCGGCCCATTCCGACACCGTTGCGAAAAATGACGATATTGCCCCCGGCGCGATTTTTGCTTCCGATCAATCAGTCAAATTTATTCGAATCCGACACCGTCGCGAAAAATGACGAAATTGCCCCCGACACGATTTTTGTTTCCGATCAATCCGTCAAATTTTAGCCCATTACGACACCGTCACGAAAAATGACAAAATTGCCCCCGGTGCAATTTTTATTTCCCATCAACCGGCCAAATTTCGGCCCATTCCGACACCGTTGCGAAAAATGACAAAATTGCCCCCGGCACGATTTTTGCTTTCGATCAATCAGTCAAATTTTAGCCGATTCCGATACCGTCGCGAAAAATGACGAAATTGCGCTCGACACGATTTTTGTTTCCGATCAATCCGTAAAATTTTAGCCCATTGCGACACCGTCTTGAAAAATGACGAAATTGCCCCCAGCGCGATTTTTGTTCCGATCAGTCTAACAAATTTTAGCCCATTCCGACACCGTTGCGAAAAATGACGAAATGCCCCCGACGCGATTTTTGTTTCCGATCGACCAGCCAAATTTCATCTCATTCCGACACAGTCACTAAAATTGACGGAATTGCCCCCGGTGCGATTTTTTATTTCCCATCAACCGGCCAAATTTCGGCCCATTCCGACACCGTTGCGAAAAATGATGAAATTGCCCTCGATACAATTTTTGTTTCCGATCAATCCGTCAAATTTTAGCCCATTCCGACACCATCGCGAAAAATGACGAAATTGCCCCCGGCGCGATTTTTGTTCCGATCAGTCTGTCAAATTTTAGCCCATTTCGACACCGTCGCGAAAAATGACGAAATTGCCCCCGGCGCGATTTTTAATTCCGATCAACCAGCCAAATTTTAGCCCATTCCGACACCATCGCGAAAAATAACGAAATTGCCTCCGTCGCAATTTTTGTTTCCGATCAACCAGCAAACTCTAAGCCCATTCAGACACCGTCGCGAAAAATGAAGAAATTGCCCCCGGCGCGATTTTTGATTCCGATCAATCTGTCAAATTTTAGCCCACTACGACACCGTCGCGAAAAATGACGAAATTGCCCCCGGCGCGATTTTTGATTCCGATCAATCTGTCAAATTTTAGCCCACTACGACACCGTCGCGAAAAATGACGAAATTGACCCCGGCGCGATTTTTGTTTACAATCAATCTGTCAAATTTTAGCCCATTTCGACACCGTCGCGAAAAATGACGAAATTGACCACGGCTGGAATTTATTCCGATCAGTCTGTCAAATTTTAGCCCATTCCGACACCATCGCGAAAAATGACGAAATTGCCCCCGGCGCGATTTTTGTTTCCGATCAGTCTGTGAAATTTTAAGCCACTCCGACACCGTCACGAAAAATGGCGAAATTATCTCCGCCGCAATTTTTGTTTCCCATCAACCAGCCAAATCTCAGCACATTCTGACACCGTCGCGAAAAATGACGCAATTGTACCCGGCGCGATTTTTGTTTCCGATTAGTCTGTCAAATTTTAGCCCATTCCGACACCGTCGCGAAAAATGACGAAATTGCCTCCGCCGCAATTTTTATTTCCGATCAACCGGCCAAATTTCGGCCCATTCCGACACCGTTGCGAAAAATGACGAAATTGCCCCCGGCGCGATTTTTGCTTCCGATCAATCAGTCAAATTTATTCGATTCCGACACCATCGCGAAAAATGACGAAATTGCCCCCGACACGATTTTTGTTTCCGATCAATCCGTCAAATTTTAGCCCATTACGACACCGTCGCGAAAAATGACGAAATTGCCCCCGGTGCAATTTTTATTTCCCATCAACCGGCCAAATTTCGGCCCATTCCGACACCGTTCCGAAAAATGACAAAATTGCCCCCGGCACGATTTTTGCTTCCGATCAATCAGTCAAATTTTAGCCGATTCCGACACCGTCGCGAAAAATGACGAAATTGCCCTCGACACGATTTTTGTTTCCGATCAATACGTAAAATTTTAGCCCATTCCGACACCGTTGCGAAAAATGACGAAATTGCCCCCAGCGCGATTTTTGTTCCGATCAGTCTGACAAATTTCAGCCCATTCCGACACCGTTGCGAAAAATGACGAAATGCCCCCGACGCGATTTTTGTTTCCGATCGACCTGCCAAATTTCATCTCATTCCGACACAGTCACTAAAATTGACGGAATTGCCCCCGGTGCGATTTTTTATTTCCCATCAACCGGCCAAATTTCGGCCCATTCCGACACCGTTGCGAAAAATGATGAAATTGCCCCCGATACAATTTTTTTTTCCGATCAATCCGTCAAATTTTAGCCCATTCCGACACCGTCGCGAAAAATGACGAAATTGCCCCCGGCGCGATTTTTGTTCCGATCAGTCTGTCAAATTTTAGCCCATTCCGACACCGTCGCGAAAAATGACGAAATTGCGCACGGCGCGATTTTTAATTCCGATCAACCAGCCAAATTTTAGCCCATTCCGACACCATCGCGAAAAATAACGGAATTGCCTCCGTCGCAATTTTTGTTTCCGATCAACCAGCAAACTCTAAGCCCATTCAAACACCGTCGCGAAAAATGAAGAAATTGCCCCCGGCGCGATTTTTGTTTCCGATCAACCTGCCAAATTTCAGCCAATTCCGACACCGTCGCGAAAAATGACTAAATTGCCCCCGGCGCGATTTTTGTTTCCGATCAATCTGTCAAATTTAAGCCCGTTCGTACACCTTCGTGAAAAATGACGAAATTGCCCCCGGCGCGATTTTTGATTCCGATCAATCTTTCAAATTTTAGCCCACTACGACACCGTCGCGAAAAATGACGAAATTGCCCCCGGCGCGATTTTTGTTTCCGATCAACCAGCCAAATTTCAGTCCATTCCGACACTGTCGCGAAAAATGACGAAATTGACCCCGGCGCGATTTTTGTTTACAATCAATCTGCCAAATTTTAGCCCATTCCGACACCGTCGCGAAAAATGACGAAATTGACCCCGGCTGGAATTTTGTTCCGATTAGTCTGTCAAATTTTAGCCCATTCCGACACCGTCGCGAAAAATGACGAAATTGCCCCCGGCGCGATTTTTGTTTCCGATCAGTCTGTGAAATTTTAGCCCACTCCGACACCGTCGCGAAAAATGGCGAAATTATCTCCGCCGCAATTTTTGTTTCCCAACAACCAGCCAAATCTCAGCACATTCCGACACCGTCGCGAAAATTGACACAATTGTACCCGGCGCGATTTTTGTTTCCGATTAGTCTGTCAAATTTTAGCCCATTCCGACACCGTCGTGAAAAATGACGAAATTGCCACCGCCGCAATTTTTGTTTCCGATCAACCGGCCAAATTTCGGCCCATTCCGACACCGTTGCGAAAAATGACGAAATTGCCCCCGGCGCGATTTTTGCTTCCATCAATCAGTCAAATTTTAGTCGATTCCGACACCGTCGCGAAAAATGACGAAATTGCCCCCGGTGCGATTTTTGTTCCGATCATTCTGACAAATTTTAGCCCATTCCGACACTGTCGGGAAAAATGACGAAATTGCCCCCGGCGCGATTTTTGTTTCCGATCGACCAGCCAAATTTCATCCCATTCCGACACCGTTACGAAAAATGACGAAATTGCGCCGGGCGCAATTTTTGCTTTCGATCAATCAGACAAATTTTAGTCGATTCCGACACCGTCGCGAAAAATGACGGAATTGCCCCCGACACGATTTTTGTTTCCGATCAATCCGTCAAATTTTAGCCCATTACGACACCGTCGCGAAAAATGACGAAATTGCCCCTGGCGCGATTTTTGTTTCCGATCAGTCTGTCAAATTTTAGCCCATTCCGACACCGTCGCGAAAAATGACGAAATTGACCCCGGCTGGAATTTTGTTTCCGATCGACCAGCCAAATTTCAACCCATTCCGACAAAGTCTCGAAAAATGACGAAATTGCCCCCGGCTCGATTTTTGTTTCCGATCAATCTGTGAAATTTAAGCCCATTCCGACACCATCGCGAAAAATGAAGAAATTGACCCCGGCGCGATTTTTGTTTCCGATCAACCAGCCAAATTTCAGCCCATTCCGACGCTGTCGCGAAAAATGACGAAATTGACCCCGGCGCGATTTTTGTTTCCGACCAATCTGTCAAATTTCAGCCCATTCCGACACCGTCGCGAAAAATGATAAAATTGACCCCGGCTGGAATTTTGTTTCCGATCGACCAGCTAAATTTCAGCCCATTCCGACAAAGTCGCGAAAAATGACGAAATTGCCCCTGGCTCGATTTTTGTTTCCGATCAATCTGTGAAATTTTAGCCCATTCCGACACCGTCGCGAAAATTGACGAAATTGCCCCCGGCGCGATTTTTGTTTTCGATCAGTTAGTCAAATTTTAGCTCATTCCGACAAAGTCGTAAAAAATGACGAAATTGCCCTCGGCGCGATTTTTGATTCCGATCAATCTGTCAAATTTTAGCCCATTCCGGCACCGTCGCAAAAAATGACGAAATTGCCCCCGGCGCGATTTTTGATTCGATCAATCTGTCAAATTTCAGTCCATTCCGACACTGTCGAGAAAAATGACGAAATTGCCCCCGGCCCGATTTTTATTTCCGATCAATCTGCCAAATTTTAGCCCATTCCCACACGGTCGCGAAAAATGACGAAATTGACCCCGGCTGGAATTTTGTTTCCGATCAATTTGTCAAATTTTAGCCCATTCCGACACCGTCGCGAAAAATTACGAAATTTCCCCCGGCGCGATATTTTTTCGATCAATCTGTCAAATTTTAGCCCATTCAGACACCGTCGTGAAAAATGACGAAATTGCCCCAGGCGCGATTTTTGTTTCCGATCAATCTGCCAAATTTTAGCCCATACCGACACAGTCGCGAAAAATGACTAAATTGCCTCCGCCGCAATTTTTCCTTCCGATCAACCAGCCAAATCTAAGCCCATTCCGACACTGTCGCGAAATATGACGAAATTGCCCCCGACGAGATTTTTGTTTCCGATCAACCCGCCAAATTTCAGCCCATTCCGACACCGTTGTGAAAAATGACGAAATTGCCCCCGGTGCGATTTTTGTTTCCGATCAATCTGTCAAATTTTAGCCCATTCAGACACCGTCGTGAAAATGACGAAATTGCCCCCGGCCCGATTTTTGTTTCCGATCAATCTGTCAAATTTTAGCCTAGTACGACACCGTCACGAAAAATGACGAAATTGCCCCCGGCGCGATTTTTGTTTCCTATCGACCAGTCAAATTTCAGCTCATTCCGACACAGTCATGAAAAATGACGAAATTGCCCCCGGCGCGATTTTTGTTTCCGATCAATCTGTCAAATTTTAGCCCATTCCGACACCGTCACGAAAAATGACAAAATTGCCCCCGACGCGATTTTTGTTTCCGATCAGTCTGTCAAATTTTAGCCCATTCCGACATCGTCGTGAAAAATGACGAAATTGCCCCCGGAGCTATTTTTGTTTCTGATCAGTCTGTGAAATTTTAGCCCATTCCGACACCGTCGCGAAAAATGACGAAATTACCTCCGCCGCAATTTTCGTTTCCGATCAACCAGCCAAATCTCAGCCCATTCCGACACCGTCGCGAAAAATGACAAAATTGTACCCGGCGCGATTTTTGTTTCCGATTAGTCTGTCAAATTTTAGCCCATTCCGACATCGTCGCGAAAAATGACGAAATTGCCTCCGCCGCAATTTTTGTTTCCGATCAACCAGCCAAATCACGGCCGAATCCGGCACCGTCGCGAAAAATGACGAAATTGCCCCCGGCGCGATTTTTGTTTCCGATCAACCTGCCAAATTTCAGCCAATTCCGACACCGTTGCGAAAAATGACTAAATTGCCCCCGGCGCGATTTTTGTTACCGATCAATCTGTCAAATTTAAGCCCGTTCTTACACCTTCGTGAAAAATGACGAAATTGCCCCCTGCGCGATTTTTGATTCCGATCAATATGTCAAATTTTAGCCCACTACGACACCGTCGCGAAAAATGACGAAATTGCCCCCGGTGGGATTTTTGTTTCCGATCAACCAGCCAAATTTCAGCCCATTCCGACACTGTCGCGAAAAATGACAAAATTGACCCCGGCGCGATTTTTGTTTCCGATCAGTCTGTGAAATTTTAGCCCACTCCGACACCGTCGCGAAAATTGGCGAAATTATCTCCGCCGCAATTTTTGTTTCCCATCAACCAGCCAAATCTCAGCACATTCCGACACCGTCGCGAAAAATGACGCAATTGTACCCGGCGCGATTTTTGTTTCCGATTAGTCTGTCAAATTTTAGCCCATTCCGACATCGTCACGAAAAATGACGAAATTGCCACCGCCGCAATTTTTGTTTCCAATCAACCGGCCAAATTTCGGCCCATTCCGACACCGTTGCGAAAAATGACGAAATTGCCCCCGGCGCGATTTTTGCTTTCATCAATCAGTCAAATTTTAGTCGATTCCGACACCGTAGCGAAAAATGAGAAAATTGCCCCCGGCGCGATTTTTGTTCCCGATCAATCTGCCAAATTTTAGCCCATACCGACACAGTCGCGAAAAATGACTAAATTGCCTCCGCCGCAATTTTTCCTTCCGATCAACCAGCCAAATCTAAGCCCATTCCGACACTGTCGCGAAATATGACGAAATTGCCCCCGACGAGATTTTTGTTTCCGATCAACCCGCCAAATTTCCGCCCATTCCGACACCGTTGTGAAAAATGACGAAATTGCCCCCGGTGCGATTTTTGTTTCCGATCAATCTGTCAAATTTTAGCCCATTCAGACACCGTCGTGAAAATGACGAAATTGCCACCGGCCCGATTTTTGTTTCCGATCAATCTGTCAAATTTTAGCCCAGTACGACACCGTCACGAAAAATGACGAAATTGCCCCCTGCGCGATTTTTGTTTCCTATCGACCAGTCAAATTTCAGCTCATTCCGACACAGTCATGAAAAATGACGAAATTGCCCCCGGCG
>NW_019263448.1:0-15766 GCF_002742605.1 Olea europaea var. sylvestris
GGCACGATTTTTATTCCCGATCAGCCTGTCGAATTTGAGCCCATTCCGACACAGTCGCGAAAAAAGATGTAATTGTCCCCTGCGCGGTTTTTGGTTCAGATCAACCAGTCAAATTTTAGCCAATTTCGGCCCAGTCGCGAAAAATAACGAAATTGCCCCCTGGCGTGATTTTTATTTCCGATCAACCTGCAAAATTTCAGCCCATATTGACACATTCGCGAAAAATGACGAAATTGCCCCGGCACGGTTTTTGTTTTAGATCAACCTGTCAAAATTTTGCCAATTCCGACAAAGTCGTGAAAAATGACGAAATTGTCCTTGGCGCGATTTTTGTTTCCGGTCAAAAAGTCAAATTTTAGCCAATTCCGACCTAGTCTCGAAAAATGAAGAAATTGCCCCAAGTGCGATTTTTAATTTCCGATCAACCTCCCATATTTCAGCCCATATTGACACAGTCGCGAAAAATGACGAAAATGCCCCCGGCGCGATTTTTGTTTCAGATCAACTGGCAAAATTTAGCCAATTCTGACGCAGTCGCAAAAAATGACGAAAATGCCCCTGATGCGGTTTTTGTTCCCGATCAACCTGTCGAATTTGAGCCCATTCCGACAACATTGGAAAAAATGATGAAATTGCCCCCGACGCGATTTTTGTTTCCGATCAACCGGTCAAATTTTAGCACATTCGGACATAGTCGCAAAAGATGACGAAATTGCCCCCGGAGCGATTTTTATTTCCGATCAACCTGCCAAATTTTAGCACATTCCGACACTGTCGCAAAAAAAGACGTAATTGCCCCCGGCCCGATTTTTGGTTCTGATCAACCAGTCAAATTTTAGGCAATTCCTACCCAGTCGCGAAAAATGACGAAATTGCCCCTGGCGCGATTTTTATTTCCGATCATCCTGCTAAATTTTAGCCCATATTGACACAGTCAAGAAAAACTACGAAATTGCCCCCGGCGCGATTTTTGTTCCCGATCAGCCTGTCAAATTTGAGCCCATTCCGACACCATTGGAAAAAATGACAAAATTGCCCCCGACGCGATTTTTGTTTTCAATCAACTCGTCAAATTTTAGCCCACTGCGACACAGTCGCGAAAGATGACGAAATTGCCCCCGGCGCGATTTTTGTTTCCGATCAACCGATCAAATTTTTGCCCATTCCGACATAGTCGCGAAAGATGACGAAATTGCCCCCGACGGGATTTTTATTTCCGATCAACCTGCTAGATTTCAGCACATTCTGACACAGTCGAGAAAAAAGACGTAATTGCCCCCGGCACAGTTTTTGTTCCCGATCAGCCTGTCGAATTTGAGCCCATTCCGACAACATTGGAAAAAATGATGAAATTGCCCCCGACGCGATTTTTGTTTCCGATTAACCGGTCAAATTTTAGCACATTCGGACATAGTCGCAAAAGATGACGAAATTGCCCCCGACGCGATTTTTATTTCCGATCAACCTGCCAAATTTTAGCACATTCCGACACTGTCGCAAAAAAAGACGTAATTGGCCCCGGCGCGATTTTTGGTTCTGATCAACCAGTCAAATTTTAGCCAATTCCTACCCAGTCGCGAAAAATGACGAAATTGCCCCTGGCGCGATTTTTATTTCCGATCATCCTGCTAAATTTTAGCCCAAATTGACACAGTCAAGAAAAACGACGAAATTGCCCCCGGCGCGGTTTTTGTTCCCGATCAGCCTGTTAAATTTGAGCCCATTTCGATACCATTGGAAAAAAATGACGAAATTGCCCACGGCGCTGTTTTTGTTTCCGATCAACCTGTCAAATTTTTGCCAATTTCGACGCAGTCACGAAAAATGACGAAATTGCCCCCGGCGCGATTTTTGTTCCCGATCAGCCTGTCAAATTTGAGCCCATTCGGACACCGTTGGAAAAAATGACGAAATTACCCACGGCGCTGTTTTTGTTTCCGATCAACCTGTCCGATTTTAGCCAATTTCGACACAGTCACGAAAAATGACGAAATTGCCCTCGGCGCGATTTTTATTTCCAATCGACCTGCCAAATTTCAGCCCATATTGACACAGTCGCGAAAAATGACGAAATTGCCCCCGGCGCGATTTCTGTTCCCGATCAGCCTGTCAAATTTGAGTCCATTCCGGCACCATCGGAAAAAATGACGAAATTGCCCACGGCGTGATCTTTGTTTCCGATCAACCTGCCAAATTTCAGACCATATTGACACAGTCGCAAAAAAGGACGAAATTGCACCTGGCGCGATTTTTGTCCCCGAACAGCCAGTCAAATTTGAGCCCATTCCGACACCATTCGAAAAAATGACGAAATTGCCCACGGCGCTGTTTTTGTTTTCGATCAACATGTCAAATTTTAGCCAATTTCGACACAGTCGCGAAAAATGACGAAATTGCCCCCGACGCGATTTTTATTTCCGATCAACCTGCCAAATTTCAGCCCATATTGACGCATTCGCGAAAAAAGACGAAATTGCCCCTCGCGCGATTTTTGTTTCAGATCAACCTGTCAAAATTTATCCAATTCCGACACAGTCGCGAAAAATAACGAAGTTGCCCCTGGCGCGATTTTTGTTTCTGATCAACCAGTCAAATTTTAGTCAATTCCGAAACAGTCGCGAAAAATGATGAAATTGCCTCCAACGTGATTTTTATTTCCGATCAACCTGCCAAATTTCAGCCCATTCCGACACCGTCGCGAAAAATGACGAAATTGGCCCTGTGCGGTTTTTGTTTCCGATTAAACTGTCAAATTTTAGCCAATTCCGACACAGTCCCAAAAAATGACGAAATTGCCCCCCTCGCAGTTTTTGTTCCCGATCAGCCTGTCAAATTCGAGCCAATTCCGACACCATTGGAAAAAAGGACGAAATTGCCCCTGGCGCGATTTTTATTTCCGATCAACCTGCCAAATTTCAGCTCATGTTGACATAGCCGCGAAAAATGACAAAATTGCCCCCGACGCGGTTTTTGTTCCCGATCAGCCTGTCAAATTTGAGTCCATTCGGACACCGTCGGAAAAAATGACGAAATTGCCAACGACGCTGTTTTTGTTTCCGATCAACTTGTCAAATTGTTGCCAATTTCGACACAGTCGCGAAAAATGACGAAATTGCCCCCGGCGCGATTTTTATTTCCGATCAACCTACCAAATTTCAGCCCATATTGACACAGTCGTGAAAAATGACGAAATTGCCCCCGGCACGTTTTTTGTTTCAGATCAACCTGTCAAAATTTAGCCAATTCCGACGCAGTCGCGAAAAATGATGAAATTGCCCCCGGCGCGATTTTTGGTTCCGATCAACCATTCAAATTTTAGTCAATTCCGAAACAGTCATGAAAAATGACGAAATTGCCTCCGGCGTGATTTTTATTTCCGACCAACCTGCCAAATTTCAGCCCATTCCGACACCGTCGCAAAAAATGACGAAATTGCCCCTTAGCGATTTTTGTTTCCAATCAACCTGTCAAATTATAGCCAATTACGACACAGTCGCGAAAAATGACGAAATTGCCCCCGGCGCGGTTTCCGTTCCCGATCACCCTGTCAAATTTGAGCCCATTCCGACACCGTAGGAAAAAATGACGAAATTGCCCACGGCGCGATCTTTGTTTCCGATCAACCTGTCTAATTTCAGCCCATATTTGACACAGTCGCGAAAAATGACGAAATTGCCCCCTGGAACGATTTTTGTTTCCGATCAACCAGTCAAATTTTAGCCAATTCCGACACAGTCGCGAAAAATGAAGAAATTGCCCCCGACGAGATTTTTATTTCCGATCAACCTGCCAAATTTCAGCTCATTCCGACACAGTCGCGAAAAATGACGAAATTGCCCCCGGCGCGATTTTTATTCCCGATCAACCTGTCAAATTTGAGCCCATTTCGACACCATTAGAAAAATGACGAAATTGCCTCCGGCGCGATTTTTGTTTCCGATCAACCAGTCAAATTTTAGCCCATTCTGACACAGTCGCGAAAGATGACGAAATTGCCCCCGGCGCGATTTTTGTTTCCGATCAACCTGCTAAATTTCAGCACATTCCGACACAGTCACGAAAAAAGACGTAACTGCCCCTGGCGCGGTTTTTGGTTCTGATCAACCAGTCAAATTTCAGCCAATTCCGACCCAGTCACGAAAAACGACGAAATTACCCCTGGCGTGATTTTTATTTCCGATCAACCTGCCAAATTTCAGACCATATTGACACAGTCGCAAAAAATAACGAAATTGCACTTGGCTCGATTTTGTTCCCGAACAGCTAGTCAAATTTGAGCCCATTCCGACACCATTGGAAAAAATGACGAAATTGCCCACAGCGCTGTTTTTGTTTTCGATCAACATGTCAAATTTTAGCCAATTTCGACACAGTCGCGAAAAATGACGAAATTGCCCTCGGCGCGATTTTTGTTTCCGATCAACCTGCCAAATTTCAGCCTCTATTTGACACAGTCGCGAAAAATGACCAAATTGCCCCCGGGCGTGATTTTTGTTTCCGATCAACCAGTCAAATTTTATCCAATCCCGACACAGTCGCGAAAAATGACGAAATAGCCCCCGACGAGATTTTTATTTCCGATCAACCTGCCAAATTTTAGCCCATATTGACACAGTCGCGAAAAATGACGAAATTGCCCCCGGCGCGATTTTTGTTCCCGATCAGCCCGTCAAATTTGAGCCCATTCCGACATCATTGGAGAAATGACGAAATTGCCCCCGGTGCGATTTTTGTTTCCGATCAGCCAGTCAAATTTTTGCCCATTACGACACAGTCGCGAAAGATGACGAAATTGCCCCCGGCGTGATTTTTATTTCCGATCAACCTGCAAAATTTAAGCACATTCCGACACAGTCGCGAAAAAATAGGTAATTGACCCCGTCGCGGTTTTTGGTTCTGATCAACCTGTCAAATTTTAGCCAATTCCGACCCAGTCGTGAAAAATGACGAAATGGTCCCTGGCGATTTTTATTTCCGATCAACCTGACAAATTTCAGCCCATATTGACACAGTCGCGAAAAATGACGAAATTCCCCGGCGCGGTTTTTGTTCCCGATCAGCCTGTCAAATTTGAGCCCATTCCGACACCATTGGAAAAAATGACGAAATTGCCCACGGCGCTGTTTTTGTTTTCGATCAACATGTCAAATTTTAGCCAATTTCGACACAGTCGCGAAAAATGATGAAATTGCCCTCTGCCCGATTTTTGTTTCCGATCAACCTGCCAAATTTCAGCCCCTATTTGACACAGTCGCGAAAAATGACCAAATTGCCCCCGGGCGTGATTTTTGTTTCCGATCAACCAGTCAAATTTTAGCCAATCCCGACACAGTCACGAAAAATGACGAAATAGGCCCCGACGAGATTTTTATTTCCGATCAACCTGCCAAATTTCAGCTCATTCCGACACAGTCGCGAAAAATGACGAAATTGCCCCCGGCGCGGTTTTTGTTCCCGATCAGCCTGTCAAATTTGAGCCCATTCCGACATCATTAGAGAAATGACGAAATTGCCCCCGGTGCGATTTTTGTTTCCGATCAGCCAATCAAATTTTAGCCCATTCCGACACAGTCGCGAAAGATGACGAAATTGCCCCCGGTGCGATTTTTGTTTCCGATCAACCAGTCAAATTTTTGCCCATTTCGACACAGTCGCGAAAGATGACGAAATTGGCCCCGGCGCGATTTTTATTTCCGATCAACCTGCTAAATTTAAGCACATTCCGACACAGTCGCGAAAAAATAGGTAATTGACCCCGTCGCGATTTTTGGTTCTGATCAACCTGTCAAATTTTAGCCAATTCCGACCCAGTCGTGAAAAATGACGAAATGGTCCCTGGCGCGATTTTTATTTCCGATCAACCTGCAAAATTTCAGCCCATATTGACACAATCGCGAAAAATGACGAAATTCCCCGGCGCAGTTTTTGTTTCCGATCAGCCTGTCAAATTTGAGCCCATTCCGACACCATTGGAAAAAATGACGAAATTGCCCACGGCGCTGTTTTTATTTTCGATCAAACTGTCAAATTTTAGCCAATTTCGACGCAGTCGCGAAAAATGACGAAATTGCCCCCGGCGCGATTCTTATTTCCAATCAACCTGCCAAATTTCAGCCCATATTAACACAGTCGTGAAAAATGACGAAATTGCCCCTGGTGCAGTTTTTGTTTCAAATCAACCTGTCAAAATTTAGCCAATTCCGACACAGTCGCGAAAAATGACGAAATTGCCCCCGGCGCGGTTTTTGTTTCCGAACAACCAGTCAAATTTTAGTCAATTCCGAAACAGTTGCGAAAAATGACGAAATTTCCACCGGTGTGATTTTTATTTCCGATCAACCTGCCAAATTTCAGCCCATTCCGACACCGTCGCGAAAAATGACGAAATTGCCGCTGCGCGATATTTTTTTCCGATCAACCCGTCAAATTTTAGCCAATTTCGACACAGTCGCGAAAAATAACGGAATTGCCCCCCTCGCAGTTTTTGTTCCCGATCAACCTGTCAAATTCGAGCACATTCCGACACCATTGGAAAAAAATGACGAAATAGCCCCCAGCGCGATTTTTGTTTTCGATCAACCTGTCAAACTTTAGCCCATTCTGACACAGTCGCGAAAAATGACGATATTGCACCCGGCGCGATTTTGTTTCCGATCAACCTGTTAAACTTTAGCCCATTCCGACACAGTCGCGAAAAATGACGAAATTGCCTCTGGCGCTGTTTTTGGTTCTGATCAACCAGTCAAATTTTAGCCAATTTCGACACAGTCACGAAAAATGACGAAATTGCCCCCGGCACGAATTTTATTTCCGATCAACCTGCCAAATTTCAGCCCATATTGACACAGTCGTGAAAAATGACGAAATTGCCCCCGGCGCAGTTTTTGTTTCAGATCAACCTGTCATATTTTAGCCAATTTCGACACAGTCGCGAAAAATGACGAAATTGCCCCCGGCGGGATTCTTATTTCCAATCAACCTGCCAAATTTCAGCCCATATTAACACAGTCGTGAAAAATGACGAAATTGCCCCCGGTGCAGATTTTGTTTCAGATCAACCTGTCAAAATTTAGCCAATTCCGACACAGTCGCAAAAAATGACGAAATTGCCCCCGGCGCGGTTTTTCTTTACGAACAACCAGTCAAATTTTAGTCAATTCCGAAACAGTTGCGAAAAATGACGAAATTTCCACCGGCGTGATTTTTATTTCCGATCAACCTGCCAAATTTCAGCCAATTCCGGCACCGTCGCGAAAAATGGCGAAATTGCCCCTGCGCGATTTTTGTTTCTGATCAACCTGTCAAATTTTAGCCAATTCCGACACAGTCGCGAAAAATGACGAAAGTGCCCCCTCGCAGTTTTTGTTCCCGATCAGCCTGTCATATTCGAGCCCATTCCGACACCATTGGAAAAAAATGACGAAATTGCCCCCGGCGCGGTTTTTGTTTTCGATCAACCTGTCAAACTTTAGCCCATTCCGACACAGTCGCGAAAAATGACGAAATTGCACCCGGCGCGATTTTGTTTTCGATCAACCTGTCAAATTTTAGCCCATTCCGACACAGTCGCGAAAAATGACGAAATTGCCCCGACGCGATTTTTATTTCCGATCAACCAGCCAAATTTCAGCCATTATTGACACAGTCGCGAAAAATGACGAAATTGCCTCCGGCGCGGTTTTTGTTTCAGATCAACCTGTCAAAATTTAGCCAATTCCAAAACAGTCGCGAAAAATGACGAAATTGCCCTTGGCGCGGTTTTTGTTTCCGATCAACCAGTCAAATTTTAGTCAATTCTGAAACAGTCGCGAAAAATGACGAAATTGCCTCTAGCGTGATTTTTATTTCCGATCAACCTGCCAAATTTCAGCCCATTCCGACACCGTCGCGGAAAATGACGAAATTGGCCCTGAGCGATTTTTGTTTCCGATCAACCTGTCAAATTTTAGCCAACTCCGACACAGTCGCGAAAAATGACGAAATTGCCCTTGGCGCGGTTTTTGTTTCCGATCAACCTGTCAAATTTTAGTCAATTTCGAAACAGTCCCGAAAAATGACGAAATTGCCCCTGGAGCGATTTTTATTTCAGTTCAACCTGCCAAATTTCAGCCCATATTGACACAGTCGCGAAAAATGACGAAATTCCCCCGGCTCGATTTTTTTTCCCGATCAGCCTGTCAAATTTTAGCCCATTTCGACACCATTGGAAAAAATGACGAAATAGCCCCCGGGGCGAATTTTTTTCCGATCAACCAGTCATATTTTTGCCCATTCCGACACAGTCGCAAAAGATGACGAAATTACCCCCGGCACGATTTTTATTTCCGATCAACCTACTAAATTTCAACACATTCCGACACAGTCACGAAAAAAGACGTAATTGCCCCCGGAGCGATTTTTTGTTCTGATCAACCAGTCAAATTTTAGCCAATTCCGACCCAGTCGCGAAAAATGACGAAATTGCCCCTGGCGCGATTTTTATTTCCGATGAACCTGCCAAATTTCAGCCCATACTGACACAGTCGCGAAAAATGACGAAATTGCCCCCGGCTCGATTTTTGTTCCCGATCAGCCAGTCAAATTTTAGCCCATTTCGACACCATTGGAAAAAATGACGAAATAGCCCCCGGCGCAATTTTTGTTTCAGATCAACCAGTCAAATTTTTAGCCCTTTCCGACACAGTCGCGAAAGATAACGAAATTGCCCCCGGTGAGATTTTTGTTCCGATCAACCAGTCATATTTTTGCCCATTCTGACACAGTCGCGAAAGATGACGAAATTGCACCAGGTGCGATTTTTATTTCCGATCAACCTGCTAAATTTCAGCACATTCTGACACAGTCGTGAAAAAAGAGGTAATTGCCCCCGGCGCGATTTATGGTTCTGATCAACCAGCTAAATTTTAGCCAATTCCTACCTAGTCACGAAAAATGACGAAATTGCCCCTGGCGCGATTTTTATTTCCGATCAACCTGCCAAATTTCAACCCATATTGACACAGTCGCAAAAAATGACGAAATTGCCCACAACGCGGTTCTTGTTTCCGATCAACCAGTCAAATTTTAGCCAATTCTGACACAGTCATGAAAAATGACGAAATTGCCCTCGGCGAGATTTTTGTTTCCGATCAACCAGTCAAATTTTAGCCAATTTTGACACAGTCGCGAAAAATGATGAAATTGCCCCTGGCGTGGTTTTTGTTTCCGATCAACCAGTCAAATTTTAGCCAATTCCGACACGGTCGCGAAAAATGACGAAATTACCCCTGGCGCGATTTTTATTTCCTATCAACCTGCCAAATTTCAGCCCATATTGACCCAGTCGCGAAAAATGACGAAATTCCCCCGCGCGGTTTTTATTCCCGATCAGCCTGTCAAATTTGAGACCATTCCGACACCATTGGAAAAAATGACGAAATTGCCCACGACGCTGTTTTTATTTCCGATCAAACTGTCAAATTTTAGCCAATTTCGACACAGTCGCGAAAAATGACGAAATTGCCCCCGGCGCGATTCTTATTTCCAATCAACCTGCCAAATTTCAGCCCATATTAACACAGTCGTGAAAAATGACGAAATTGCCCCCCGTGCAGTTTTTGTTTCAGATCACCCTGTCAAAATTTAGCCAATTTCGACACAGTCGCGAAAAATGAAGAAATTGCCCTTGGCGTGGTTTTTGTTTCCGATCAACCAGTCAAATTTTAGCCAATTCCGACACGGTCGCGAAAAATGACGAAATTACCCCGGGCGCGATTTTTATTTCCTATCAACCTGCCAAATTTCAGCCCATATTGACACAGTCGCGAAAAATGACGAAATTGTCCCCGGCGCGATTTTTGTTCCCGATCAGCCTGTCAAATTTGAGCCAATTCCGACACCATTGGAAAAAATGACGAAATTGCACCTAGCACGATTTTTGTTTCCGATCAACTAGTCAAATTTTAGCCGATTCCGACACAGTCGCGAAAATTGACGAAATTTCCCCCGGCGCCATTTTTATTACCGATCAACCTGCCAAATTTAGCACATTCCGACACAGTTGCAAAAAAAGAAGTAATTGCCCCCGACGAGGTTTTTGGTTCCGATCAACCAGTCAAATTTTAGCCAATTCCGACCCAGTCGCGAAAAATGACGAAATTGCCCCTGGCGTGTTTTTTTATTTCTGATCAACCTGCCAAATTTTAGCCCATATTGACACAATCGCGAAAAATGACGAAATTGCCCACGGCGCGGTTTTTGTTTCCGATCAAACCGTCAAATTTTAGCTCATTCCGACACAGTCGCGAAAAATGACGAAATTGCTCCCGGAAAGCAGTTTTTGTTTTCGATCAACTTGTCAAATTTTAGCCTATTCCGAAACAGTAGCGAAAAATGACGAAATTGCCTCAGGCGCGATTTTTGTTTCCGATCAACAAGTCAAATTTTAGCCAATTCCGACACAGTCGCGAAAAATGACGAAATTGCCCTAGGCACGATTTTTAATTTTCGATCAACCTGCCAAATTTCCACCCATATTGACACAGTCGCGAAAAATGACGAAATTGCCCCCGGCGCGATTTTTGTTCCCGATCAGCCTGTCGAATTTGAGCCCATTCCGACACCATTGGAAAAAATGACGAAATTGCCCCGAGCGCGATTTTTGTTTCCGATCAACCAGTCAAATTTTAGCCCATTCTGACACAGTCGCGAAAGATGACGAAATTGCCCCCGGTGCGATTTTTGGTTCTGATAAACCAGTCAAATTTTAGCCAATTCCGACCCGATCGCGAAAAATGACGAAATTGCCCCTAGCGCGATTTTTATTTCCGATCATCCTGCCAAATTTCAGCCTATATTGACACAGTCGCGAAAAATTACGAAATTGCCCCCTGCGCGGTTTTTGTTTCCGATCAACCAACCAAATTTTGGTCAATTCCGAAACAGTCGCGAAAAATGGCGAAATTACCTCCAGCGTGATTTTTATTTCCGATCAACCAGTCAATTTTTAGCCAATTCCGACACAGTCGCGGAAAAATACGAAATTGCCCCTAGCAGTTTTTGTTCCCGATCAGCCTGTCAAATTTTAGCCAATTTCGACACAGTCTCCAAAAACGACGAAATTGCCCCTGGCGTGATTTTTATTTCCGATCAACCTGCCAAATTTCAGCCCATATTGACACAGTCGCGAAAAATGACGAAATTGCCCACGACGCGGTTTTTGTTTCAGATCAACCTATCAAAATTTAGCCAATTTCGACACAGTCGTGAAAAATGACGAAATTGCCCCCGGTGTGAATTTTGTTTCCGAACAACCAGTCAAATTTTAATCAATTCCGAAACAGTCGCGAAAAATGACGAAATTTCCACCGGCGTGATTTTTATTTCCGATCAACCTGCCAAATTTCAGCCCATTTCGGCACCGTCGCGAAAAATGACGAAATTGCCCCTGCAAGATTTTTGTTTCCGATCAACCTGTCAAATTTTAACCAATTCCGACACAGTCGCGAAAAATGACGAAATTGCCCCCCTCGTAGTTTTTGTTCCCGATCAGCCTGTCAAATTCGAGCCCATTCCGACACCATCGGAAAAAAATGACGAAAATGCCCTCGGCGCGGTTTTTGTTTTCGATCAACCTGTCAAACTTTAGCCCATTCCGACACAGTCGCGAAAAATGACGAAATTGCACCCGGCGCGATTTTGTTTCCGATCAACCTGTCAAATTTTAGCCCATTCCGACACAGTCGCGAAAAATGACGAAATTGCCTCTGGCGCGGTTTTTGGTTCTGATCAACCAGTCAAATTTTAGCCAATTTCGACACAGTCGCGAAAAATGACGAAATTGCCCCCGGCACGATTTTTATTTCCGATCAACCTGCCAAATTTCAGCCCATATTGACACAGTCGTGAAAAATGACGAAATTGCCCCTGGCGAGGTTTTTGTTCCCTATCAGCCTGTCAAATTTTAGCCCATTCCGACACCATTGGAAAAAATGACGAAATAGCCCCCGGCGCGATTTCTGTTTCCAATCAACGGTCAAATTTTAGCCCATTCCGACACAGTCACGAAAGATGTCGAAATTGCCCCCGGCGTGATTTTTATTTCCGATCAACCTGCTAAATTTCAGCACATTCCGACACAGTCGTGAAAAAAGACGTAATTGCCCCCTGCGCGGTTTTTGGTTCTGATCAACCATTCAAATTTTAGCCAATTTCGACCCAGTCGCGAAAAGTGACGAAATTGCCCCTGGCGCGATTTTTATTTTCGATCAACCTGTCAAATTTCAGCCCATATTTACACAGTCGCGAAAAATAACGAAATTGAACCTGGCGCGATTTTTGTTCCTGATCAGCCTGTCAAATTTGAGTCCATTCCGACACCATTGGAAAAAATGACGAAATTGCCACGGCGCTGTTTTTGTTTTCGATCAACCTGTCAAAATTTAACCAATTTCGACACAGTCGCGAAAAATGACGAAATTGGCCTCGGTGCGATTTTTATTTCCGATCAACCTGCCAAATTTCAGCCCATGTTGACACAGTCGCGAAAAATGACGAAATTGCCCCGGCACGATTTTTGTTTCCGATCAACTAGTCAAATTTTAGTCAATTCCGAAACAGTCGTGAAAAATAACGAAATTGCCTCCAGCGTGATTTTTATTTCCGATCAAGCTGCCAAATTTCAGCCCATTCCGACACCGTCGCGAAAAATGACGAAATTGCCCCTGCGCGATTTTTGTTTCCGATCAACCTGTCAAATTTTAGCCAAGCCCCCGGCGCGATTTTTGTTTCCGATCAACCTGACAAATTTTAGCCAATTCCGACACAGTCGCGAAAAATGACGAAATTGCCCCGGCGCGATTTTTGTTTCCGATCAACCTGACAAATTTTAGCCAATTCCGACACAGTCGCGAAAAATGACGAAATTGCCCCGGCGCGATTTTTGTTTCCGATCAACCTGACAAATTTTAGCCAATTCCGACACAGTCGCGAAAAATGACGAAATTGCACCCGGCGATATTTTTTTCCGATCAACCTGTCAAATTTTAACCCGTTCCGACACAGTCGCGAAAAATGACGAAATTGCCTCAGGCGCGGTTTTTGGTTCTGATCAACCTGTTAAATTTTAACCAATTTCGACACAGTCGCGAAAAATGACGAAATTGCCCCAGGCGCGATTTTTATTTTCTGATCAACCTGCCAAATTTCAGCCCATATTGACACAGTCGTGAAAAATGACGAAATTGCCCTTGGCGAGGTTTTTGTTCTCGATCAGCCTGTCAAATTTTAGCCCATTCCGACACCATTGGAAAAAAATGGCGAAATAGCCCCCGGCGCGATTTTTGTTTCCGATCAACCAGTCAAATTTTAGCCCATTCCGACACAGTCGTGAAAGATGACGAAATTGCCCCCGGCGCAATTTTTGTTTCCGATCAACCGGTCAAATTTTTGCCCATTCCGAATCAGTCACAAAAGATGTCGAAATTGCCCGCGGCGCGATTTTTATTTCCGATCAACCAGCTAAATTTCAGCACATTCCGACACAGCCGCGAAAAAAGACGTAATTGCCCCCGGCGCGGTTTTTGGTTCTGATCAACCATTCAAATTTTAGCCAATTTCGACCCAGTCGCGAAAAATTGACGAAATTGCCCCTGGTGCGATTTTTATTTCCGATCAACCTGTCAAATTTCAGCCCATATTTACACAGTCGCGAAAAATGACGAAATTGAACCCGGCGCGATTTTTGTTCCTGGTCAGCCTGTCAAATTTGAGCCCATTCCGACACCATTGAAAAAAATGACGAAATTGCCCACGACCCTGTTTTTGTTTTCGATCAACTTGTCAAAATTTAGCCAATTTCGACACAGTCGCGAAAAATGACGAAATTGCCCCCGGCGCTATTTTTATTTCCGATCAACCTGCCAAATTTCAGCCCATATTGACACCGTCTCAAAAAATGACGAAATTACCCCCGGCGAGGTTTTTGTTTCAGATCACCCTATCAAAATTTAGCCAATTCCGACACAGTCGCGAAAAATGACGAAATTGCCCCCCTCGCAGTTTTTGTTCCCGATCAGCCTGTCAAATTCGAGCCCATTCCGATACCATTGGAAAAAAATGACGAAAATGCCCCCGGCACGGATTTTGTTTTCGATCAACCTGTCAAACTTTAGCCCACTCCGACACAGTCGCGAAAAATGACGAAATTGCACCCGGCGATATTTTTTTCCGATCAACCTTTCAAATTTTAACCCGTTCCGACACAGTCGCGAAAAATGACGAAATTGCCTCTGGCGCGGTTTTTGGTTCTGATCAACCAGTCAAATTTTAGCCAATTTCGACACAGTCGCGAAAAATGACGAAATTGCCCCAGGCGCGATTTTTATTTTCCGATCAACCTGCGAAATTTCAGCCCATATTGACACAGTCGTGAAAAATGACGAAATTGCCCCTGGCGAGGTGTTTGTTCTCGATCAGCCTGTCAAATTTTAGCCCATTCTGACATTATTGGAAAAAAATGACGAAATAGCCCCCGGCGCGATTTTTGTTTCCGATCAACCAGTCAAATTTTAGCCCATTCCGACACAGTCGCGAAAAATAACGAAACTGACCCCGGCGCGGTTTTTGTTTCCGATCAACTAGTCAAATTTTAGTCAATTCCGAAACAGTCATGAAAAATGACAAAACTGCCTCCAGCGTGATTTTTATTTCCGATCAACCTGCCAAATTTCAGCCCATTCCGACACCGTCGCGAAAAATGACGAAATTGCCCCTGCGCGATTTTTGTTTCCGATCAACCTGTCAAATTTTAGCCAATTCCGACACAGTCGCGAAAAATGACGAAATTGCCCCCCTCGCAGTTTTTGTTCCCGATCAGCCTGTCAAATTCGAGCCCATTCCGACACATTGGAAATAAAATGACGAAAATGCCCACGGCACGGATTTTAGTCTATTCCGAAACAGTAGCGAAAAATGACGAAATTGCCTCAGGCGCGATTTTTGTTTCCGATCAACAAGTCAAATTTTAGCCAATTCCGACACAGTCGCGAAAAATGACGAAATTGCCCCAGACGCGATTTTTAATTTTCGATCAACCTGCCAAATTTCCACCCATATTGACACAGTCGCGAAAAATGACGAAATTGCCCCCGGCGCGATTTTTGTTCCCAATCAGCCTGTCGAATTTGAGCCCATTCCGACACCATTGGAAAAAATGATGAAATTGCCCCCGGCGCGATTTTTGTTTCCGATCAACCAGTCAAATTTTAGCCCATTCTGACACAGTCGCGAAAGATGACGAAATTGCCCCCAGTGCGGTTTTTGGTTCTGATAAACCAGTCAAATTTTAGCCAATTCCGACCCAGTCGCGAAAAATGACGAAATTGCCCCTAGCGCGATTTTTATTTCCGATCATCCTGCCAAATTTCAGCCTATATTGACACAGTCGCGAAAAATGACGAAATTGCCCCCTGCGCGATTTTTGTTTCCGATCAACCAATCAAATTTTGGTCAATTCCGAAACAGTCGCGAAAAATGGCGAAATTACCTCCAGCGTGATTTTTATTTCCGATCAACCAGTCAATTTTTAGCCAATTCCGACACAGTCGCGGAAAAAGACGAAATTGTCCCTAGCAGGTTTTGTTCCCGATCATCCTGTCAAATTTTAGCCAATTCCGACACAGTCCCCAAAAATGACGAAATTGCCTCTGGCGTGATTTTTATTTCCGATCAACCTGCCAAATTTCAGCCCATATTGACACAGTCGCGAAAAATGACGAAATTGCCCACG
>NW_019263449.1:0-15762 GCF_002742605.1 Olea europaea var. sylvestris
TTATGGGCCCAAAACGAACACCGTGTGCAAAAGTTACGCTCAATTCTTCGTACGCCAACTATCCAAGCCTTCCAAACATAAAACTGCTCGCTCGTTCCACAAAAGGGCCAATATCCCTCATACGTCACGACGAAGTAGTGAGTTCAATCCAAAAGGGTCGCTACCTTTCCAAAAAGTACTTTTGGGGCCAAAACGGACACCGTGTGTAAAAGTTACGCTTAATTCTTCGTACGCCGACTATCCAAACCTTCCAAACATAAAATTGCTCATTCTTTCGAAAAATGGCTGAAATCCCTTATAGGTCAAGACGAAGTTGTGAGTTCAATCCAAAAGGGTCGCTACATTTCCAAAAAGTACTTATGATCCCAAAACGGACACCGTGTGCAAAAGGTATGCTCGATTCTTCGTACGCCGACTATCCAAGCGTTCAAACATAAAATTGCTCTTTCTTTTAAAAAATGGGAGAAATCCATCATACGTCACGACGAAGTCGTGAGTTCAATCCAAAAGGGTCGCTACATTTCCAAAAAGTACTTATGGGCCCAAAACGGACACCGTGTACGAAAGGCACGCTCAATTCTTCGTACGCTGACTATCCAAGCCTTCCAAGTATAAAAGTGCTAATTCTTTTAGAAAATGGCCGAAATCAGTCATACGTCACAATGAAGCGGTGAGTTCAATCCAAAAGGGTCGCTACATTTCCAAAAAGTACTTATGGGCCCAAAACGGGCACCGTGTGCAAAAGTTACGCTCAATTCTTCGTACGCCGACTGTCCAAGCCGTCCAACCATAAAACTGCTCATTCTTTCCAAAAAATTGCCAAAATCCCTCATACGTCACGACGAAGTAGTGAGTTCAATCCAAAAGGGTCGCTACATTTCCAAAAAGTACATATGGGGCCAAAACGGACACCGTGTGTAAAAGTTACGCTCAATTCTTCGTACGCCGACTATCCAAGCCTTCCAAACATAAAATTGCTCATTCTTTTTTAAAATGGCCGAAATCCCTTATAGGTCAAGACGAAGTTGTGAGTTCAATACAAAAGGGTCGCTACATTCTTCGTACGCCGACTATCCAAATTTAAAATTGCTCATTGTTTCGAAAAATGGCCGAATCCCTTATAGGTCACGACGAAGTTATGAGTTCAATCCAAAAGGGTCGCTACATTTCCAAAAAGTACTTATGGGCCAAAAACGAACACCGTGTGCGAAAGGTATGCTCAATTCTTCGTACGCCGACCATCCAAGCCTTCAAACATAAAATTGCTCTTTCTTTCAAAAAAAGGCCAAAATCCGTCATACGTCGCGACGAAGTGGTGAGTTCAATCCAAAAGGGTTGCTACATTTCCAAAAAGTACTTATGGGCCCAAAACGGACACCGTGTGCCAAAGGTACGCTCAATTCTTCGTACGCCGACTATCCAAGCCTTCCAAGTATAAAAGTGCTAATTCTTTCAAAAAAAGCTTGAAATCCGTCATACGTCGCGACGAAGTGGTGAGTTCAATCCAAAAGGGTCGCTACATTTCCAAAAAGTACTTATGGGCCCGAAACGGACACCGTGTACGAAAGGTACGCTCAATTCTTCGTACGCCGACTATCCAAGCCTTCCAAGTATAAAAGTGCTAATTCTTTCAGAAAATGGCCAAAATCAGTCATACGTCATAATGAAGTGGTGAGTTCAATCCAAAAGGGTCGCTACATTTCCAAAAAGTACTTATGGGCCCAAAACGGGCACCGTGTGCAAAAGGTACGCTCAATTCTTCGTACGCCGTCTGTCCAAGCCTTCCAACCATAAAACTGCTCACTCTTTCCAAAAAATTGCCAAAATCCCTCATACGTCACGACGAAGTAGTGAGTTCAATCCAAAAGGGTCGCTACGTTGCCAAAAAGTACTTATGGGCCCGAAACGGACACCGTGTGTAAAAGTTACGCTCAATTCTTCGTACGCCGACTATCCAAGCCTTCCAAACATAAAATTGCTCATTCTTTTTTAAAATGGCCGAAATCCCTTATAGGTCAAGACGAAGTTGTGAGTTCAATCCAAAAGGGTCGCTACATTCTTCGTACGCCGACTATCCAAACTTAAAATTGCTCATTGTTTCGAAAATGGCCGAATCCCTTATAGGTCACGACGAAGTTATGAGTTCTATCCAAAAGGGTCGCTACATTTCCAAAAAGTACTTATGGGCCCAAAACGGACACCGTGTACGAAAGGTATGCTCAATTCTTGGTACGCCGACCATCCAAGCCTTCAAACATAAAATTGCTCTTTCTTTCAAAAAAGGCCAAAATCCGTCATACGTCGCGACGAAGTGGTGAGTTCAATCCAAAAGGGTCGCTACATTTCCAAAAAGTACTTACGGGCCAAAAACGGACACCGTGTGTAAAAGTTACGCTCAATTCTTCGTACGCCGACTATCCAAGCCTTCCAAGCATAAAAGTGCTAATTCTTTCATAAAATGGCCGAAATCCCTCATCAAAATGGTCGCTACATTTCCAAAAAGTACTTACGGGCCAAAAACGGACACCGTGTGTAAAAGTTACGCTCAATTCTTCGTACGCCGACTATCCAAGCCTTCCAAGCATAAAAGTGCTAATTCTTTCATAAAATGGCCGAAATCCCTCATCAAAATGGTCGCTACATTTCCAAAAAGTACTTATGGGCCCATGCCTTCCAAATATAAAACTGCTCACTCATTCCAAAAAATTGCCAAAATCCCTCATACGTCACGATGAAGTAGTGAGTTCAATCCAAAAGGGTCGTTACAGTTCCAAAAAGTACTTATGGGGCCAAAACGGACACCGTGTGTAAAAGTTACGCTCAATTCTTCGTACGCCGACTATCCAAGCCTTCCAAAAATAAAACTGCTCACTCTTTCCAAAAAATGGCCAAAATCCCTCATACTTCACGAAGAAGTAGTGAGTTCAATCCAAAAGGGTCGCTACATTTCCAAAAAGTACTTATGGGGCCAAAACGGACACCGTGTGTAAAAGTTACGCTCAATTCTTCGTACGCCGACTATCCAAGCCTTCCAAGCGTAAAACTGCTCACTCTTTCTAAAAAATGGCCAAAATCCCGCATACGTCATGACGAAGTAGTGAGTTCAATCCAAAAGGGTCGCTATATTTCTAAAAAGTACTCATGGGGCCAAAACGGACACCGTGTGGAAAAGTTATGCTCAATTCTTCGTACGCCGACTATCCAAGCCTTCCAAACATAAAACTGCTCACTCTTTCCAAAAAATATCCAAAATCCCTCATACGTCACGGCGAAGTAGTGAGTTCAATCCAATAGGGTCGCTACATTTCGAAAAAGTACTTATGGGGCAAAAACGGACACCGTGTGTAAAAGTTACGCTCAATTCTTCGTACGCCGACTATCCAAGCCTTCCAAACATAAAATTGCTCATTCTTTTGAAAAATGGCCGAAATCCCTTATAGGTCAAGACGAAGTTGTGAGTTCAATCCAAAAGGGTCGCTACATTTCCAAAAAATACTTATGGGCCCAAAACGGACACCGTGTACGAAAGGTATGCTCAATTCTTCGTACGCCGACCATCCAAGCCTTCAAACATAAAATTGCTCTTTCTTTCGAAAAAAGCCGAAATCCGTCATACGTTGCGACGAAGTGGTGAGTTTAATCCAAAAGGGTCGCTACATTTCCAAAAAGTACTTATGGGCCAAAAACGGATACCGTGTGCGAAAGGTACGCTCAATTCTTCGTACGCCGACTATCCAAGCCTTCCAAGTATAAAAGTGCTAATTCTTTCATAAAATGGCCGAAATCCATCATACGTCACGATGAAGTGGTGAGTTCAATCCAAAAGGGTCGCTACATTACCAAAAAGTACTTATGGGCGCAAAACGGACACCCTGTGCAAAAGTTACGCTCAATTCTTCGTACGCCGACTATCCAAGCCTTCCAAATATAAAACTGCTCACTCATTCCAAAAAATTGCCAAAATCCCTCATACGTCACGATGAAGTAGTGAGTTCAATCCAAAAGGGTCGTTACATTTCCAAAAAGTACTTATGCGGCCAAAACGGACACCGTGTGTAAAAGTTACGCTCAATTCTTCGTGCGCCGACTATCCAAGCCTTCCAAAAATAAAACTGCTCACTCTTTCCAAAAAATGGCCAAAATCCCTCATACTTCACGACGAAGTAGTGAGTTCAATCCAAAAGGGTCGCTACATTTCCAAAAAGTACTTATGGGGCCAAAACGGACACCGTGTGTAAAAGTTACGCTCAATTCTTCGTACGCCGACTATCCAAGCCTTCCAAGCGTAAAACTGCTCACTCTTTCTAAAAAATGGCCAAAATCCCACATACGTCATGACGAAGTAGTGAGTTCAATCCAAAACGGTCGCTACATTTCTAAAAAGTACTCATGGGGCCAAAACGGACACCGTGTGGAAAAGTTATGCTCAATTCTTCGTACGCCGACTATCCAAGCCTTCCAAACATAAAACTGCTCACTCTTTCCAAAAAATATCCAAAATCCCTCATACGTCACGGCGAAGTAGTGAGTTCAATCCAATAGGGTCGCTACATTTCGAAAAAGTACTTATGGGGCAAAAACGGACACCGTGTGTAAAAGTTACGCTCAATTCTTCGTACGCCGACTATCCAAGCCTTCCAAACATAAAATTGCTCATTCTTTTGAAAAATGGCCGAAATCCCTTATAGGTCAAGACGAAGTTGTGAGTTCAATCCAAAAAGGTCGCTACATTTCCAAAAAGTATTTATGGGCCCAAAACGGACACCGTGTACGAAAGGTATGCTCAATTCTTCGTACGCCGACCATCCAAGCCTTCAAACATAAAATTGCTCTTTCTTTCAAAGAAGGCCGAAATCTGTCATACGTTGCGACGAAGTGGTGAGTTTAATCCAAAAGGGTCGCTACATTTCCAAAAAGTACTTATGGGCCAAAAACGGATACCGTGTGCGAAAGGTACGCTCAATTCTTCGTACGCTGACTATCCAAGCCTTCCAAGTATAAAAGTGCTAATTCTTTCATAAAATGGTCGAAATCCATCATACGTCATGACGAAGTGGTGAGTTCAATCCAAAAGGGTCGCTACATTTCCAAAAAGTACTTATGGGCCCAAAACGGACACCGTGTGCGAAAGGTACGCTCAATTCTTCGTACGCCGACTATCCAAGCCTTCCAAGTATAAAAGTACTAATTCTTTCAGAAAATGGCCGAAATCCGTCATACGTCACGATGAAGTGGTGAGTTCAATCCAAAAGGGTCGCTACATTTCCAAAAAGTACTTATGGGCCCAAAACGGACACTGTGCGGAAAAGCCACGCTCAATTCTTCCTACGTCGACTATCCAAGCATTCCAAACATAAAACTGCTCACTCTTTCCAAAAAATGGCAAAAATCCGTCATACGTCACGACGAAGTAGTGAGTTCAATCAAAAAGGGTCGCTACATTTCCAAAAAGTACTTATGGGGCCAAAATGGACACAGTGTGTAAAAGTTACACTCAATTCTTCGTACGCCGACTATCCAAGCCTTCCAAGCATAAAACTGCTCACTCTTTCCAAAAAATGGCCAAAATCCCTCATACGTCACGACGAATTAGTGAGTTCAATCCAAAAGGGTCGCTACATTTCCAAAAAGTACTTATGGGGCCAAAACGGACACCGTGTGTAAAAGTTACGCTCAATTCTTCGTACGCCGACTATCCAAGCCTTCCAAACCTAAAATTGCTCATTCTTTTAAAAAATGGCCGAAATCCCTTATAGGTCAAGACGAAGTTGTGAGTTCAATCCAAAAGGTCGTTACATTTCCAAAAAGTACTTATGGGCCCAAAACGGACACCGTGTGCAAAAGGTATGCTCAATTCTTCGTACGCCAACTATCCAAGCCTTCAAACATAAAATTGCACTTTCTTTCCAAAAATGTCTGAAATCCGTCATACGTCACGACGAAGTCGTGAGTTCAATCCAAAAGGGTCGCCTCATTTCCAAAAAGTACTTATGGGCCCAAAACGGATACCGTGTGCAAAAGGTAAGCTCAATTCTTCGTACGCCGACTATCCAAGCCTTCCAAGTACAAAAGTGCTAATTCTTTCAGAAAATGACCGAAATCCGTCGTACGTCACGATGAAGTGGTGAGTTCAATCCAAAAGGGTCGCTACATTTCCAAAAAGTACTTATGGGGCCAAAACGGACACCGTGTGCAAAAGTTACGCTCAATTCTTCGTACGCCGACTATCCAAGCCTTCCAAACATAAAACTGCTCACTCTTTCCAAAAATGGCTAAATTCCCTCATACGTCACGACGAAGTAGTGAGTTCAATCCAAAAGGGTCGCTACGTTTCCAAAACGTACTTATGCGGCCAAAATGGACACCGTGTGTAAAAGTTACGCTCAATTCTTCGTACGCCGACTATCCAAACATAAAATTGCCCATTGTTTCGAAAACTGGCAGAAATCCCTTATAGGTCAAGATGAAGTTGTGAGTTCAATCCAAAAGGATCGCTACATTTCCGAAAAGTACTTGTGGGCCCAAAACGGATACTGTGTGCGAAAGGTATGCTCAATTCTTCGTACGCCGACTATCCAAGCCTTCAAACATAAAATTGCTCTTTCTCTCAAAAAATACTCGAAATCCATCATACGTCACGACGAAGTCATGAGTTCAATCCAAAAGGGTCGCTACATTTCCAAAAAGTACTTATGGGCCCGAAATGGACACTGTGTGCGAAAGGTACGCACAATTTTTCGTACGCCGACTATCCAAGCCTTCCAAGTATAAAAGTGCTAATTCTTTCAGAAAATGGCCGAAATCCGTCATACATCACGATGAAGTGGTGAGTTCAATCCAAAAGGGTCGCTTCATTTCCAAAAAGTACTTATGGGGCCAAAACGGACACCGTGTGTAAAAGTTACGCTCAATTCTACGTACGCCGACTATCCAAGCCTTCCAAAAATAAAACTGCTCACTCCTTCCAAAAAATGGCTAAAATCCCCCATACGTCAAGACGAAGTTGTGAGTTCAATCCAAAAGGGTCGCTACATTTCCAAAAAGTACTTATGGGCCCAAAACGGACACCGTGTGCAAAAGGTATGCTCAATTCTTCGTACGCCGACTATCGAAGCCTTCAAACATAAAATTGCTCTTTCTTTCAAAAAAAGGCCAAAATCCGTCATACGTCACGACAAAGTGGTGAGTTCAATCCAAAAGGGTCACTACATTTCCAAAAAGCGCTTATGGGCCCAAAACGGACACCGTGTACGAAAGGTACGCTCAATTCTTCGTATCTCAACTATCCAAGCCTTCCAAGTATAAAAGTGCTAATTCTTTCAAACAATGGCTAAAATCCGCCATACGTCACGATGAAGTGCTGAGTTCAATCAAAAAGGGTCGCTACATTTCCAAAAAGTACTTATGGGCCCAAAACGGACACCGTGTGCGAAAGGTACGCTCAATTCTTCGTACGCCGACTATCCAAGCCTTCCAAGTATAAAAGTGCTAATTCTTTCATAAAATGGCCGAAATCCATCATACGTCATGACGAAGTGGTGAGTTCAATCCAAAAGGGTCGCTACATTTCCAAAAAGTACTTATGGGCCCAAAACGGACACCGTGTGCGAAAGGTACGCTCCATTCTTCGTACGACGACTATCCAAGCCTTCAAAGTATAAAAGTGTTAATTCTTTCATAAAATGGCCAAAATCCGGCATACGTCACGATGAAGTGGTGAGTTCAATCCAAAAGGGTCGCTACATTTCCAAAAAGTACTTACGGGCCCAAAACGGACACCGTGTGCAAAAGTTACGTTCAATTCTTCGTACGCCAACTATCCAAGCCTTCCAAGTGTAAAAGTGCTAATTCTTTCAGTAAATGGCCGAAATCCATCATACATCACGATGAAGTGTTGAGTTCAATTCAAAAGGGTCGCTACATTTCCAAAAAGTACTTATTGGCCCAAAACGGACACCGTGTGCGAAAGGTACGCTCAATTCTTCGTACGCCGACTATCCAAGCCTTCCAAGTATAAAAGTGCTAATTCTTTCAGTAAATGGCCGAAATCCATCATACATCACGATGAAGTGTTGAGTTCAATTCAAAAGGGTCGCTACATTTCCAAAAAGTACTTCTTGGCCCAAAACGGACACCGTGTGCGAAAGGTACGCTCAATTCTTCGTACGCCGACTATCCAAGCCTTCCAAGTATAAAAGTGCTAATTCTTTCAGAAAATGGCTAAAATCTGCCATACGTCATGATGAAGTGCTGAGTTCAATCCAAAAGGGTGGCTACATTTCCAAAAAGTACTTATGGGCCCAAAACGGACACCGTGTGCGAAAGGTACGCTCAATTCTTCATATGCCGACTATCCAAGCCTTCCAAGTATAAAAGTGCTAATTCTTTCATAAAATGGCCGAAATCCATCATACGTCATGACGAAGTGGTGAGTTCAATCCAAAAGGGTCGCTACATTTCCAAAAAGTACTTATGGGCCCAAAACGGACACCGTGTGCGAAAGGTACGCTCAATTCTTCGTACGTCGACTATCCAAGCCTTCCAAGTATAAAAGTGCTAATTCTTTCATAAAATGGCCAAAATCCTTCATACGTCACGATGAAGTGGTGAGTTCAATCCAAAAGGGTCGCAACATTTCCAAAAACTACTTATGGGCCCAAAACGGACACCGTGTGCAAAAGTTACGCTCAATTCTTCGTAGGCCAACTATCCAAGCCTTCCAAACATAAAATTGCTCACTCTTTCCAAAAAATGGCCAAAATCCCTCATACGTCACGACGAAGTAGTGAGTTCAATCCAAAAGGGTCGCTACCTTTCCAAAAAGTACTTTTGGGGCCAAAACGGACACCGTGTGTAAAAGTTACGCTTAATTCTTCGTACGCCGATTATCCAAACCTTCCAAACATAAAATTGCTCATTCTTTCGAAAAATGCCCGAAATCCCTTATAGGTCAAGACGAAGTTGTGAGTTCAATTCAAAAGGGTCTCTACATTTCCAAAAAGTACTTATGATCCCAAAACGGACACCGTGTGCAAAAGGTATGCTCGATTCTTCGTACGCCGACTATCCAAGCGTTCAAACATAAAATTGCTCTTTCTTTCAAAAAATGGGAGAAATCCATCATACGTCACGACGATGTCGTGAGTTCAATCCAAAAGGGTCGCTACATTTCCAAAAAGTACTTATGGGCCCAAAACGGACACCGTGTGCGAAAGGCACGCTCAATTCTTCGTACGCCGACTATCCAAGCCTTCCAAGTATAAAAGTGCTAATTCTTTCAGAAAATGGCCGAAATCAGTCATACGTCACAATGAAGTGGTGAGTTCAATCCAAAAGGGTCGCTACATTTCCAAAAAGTACGTATGGGCCCAAAACGGGCACCGTGTGCAAAAGTTACGCTCAATTCTTCGTACGCCGACTTTCCAAGCCTTCCAACCATAAAACTGCTCACTCTTTCCAAAAAATTGCCAAAATCCCTCATACGTCACGACGAAGTAGTGATTTCAATCCAAAAGGGTCGCTACATTTCCAAAAAGTACTTATGGGACCAAAACGGACACCGTGTGCAAAAGTTACGCTCAATTCTTCGTACGCCGACTATCCAAGCCTTCCAAACATAAAATTGCTCATTCTTTCGAAAAATGGCCGAAATCCTTTATAGGTCAAGACGAAGTTGTGAGTTCAATCCGAAAGGGTCGCTACATTTCCAAAAAGTACGTATGGGCACAAAACGGGCACCGTGTGCAAAAGTTACGCTCAATTCTTCGTACGCCGACTATCCAAGCCTTCCAAACATAAAATTGCTCATTCTTTCGAAAAATGGCCGAAATCCTTTATAGGTCAAGACGAAGTTGTGAGTTCAATCCAAAAGGGTCGCTACATTTCCAAAAAGTACTTATGGGCCCAAAATGGACACCGTGTGCGAAAGGTATGCTCAATTCTTCGTACGCCGACTATCCAAGCCTTCCAAGTATAAAAGTGCTAATTTTTTCATAAAATGGCCGAAATCCATCATACGTCACGATGAAGTGGTGAGTTCAATCCAAAAGGGTCGCTACATTTCCAAAAAGTACTTATGGGCCCAAAACGGACACCCTGTGCAAAAGTTACGCTCAATTCTTCGTACGCCGACTATCCAAGCCTTCCAAATATAAAACTGCTCACTCATTCCAAAAAATTGCCAAAGTCCCTCATATGTCACGATGAAGTAGTGAGTTCAATCCAAAAGGGTCGTTACATTTCGAAAAAGTACTTATGGGGCCAAAACGGACACCGTGTGTTAAAGTTACGCTCAATTCTTCGTACGCCGACTATCCAAGCCTTCCAAGCGTAAAACTGCTCACTCTTTCCAAAAAATGGCCAAAATCCCGCATACAGCATGATGAAGTAGTGAGTTCAATCCAAAAGGGTCGCTACATTTCCGAAAAGTACTCATGGGGCCAAAACGGACACCGTGTGGAAAAGTTATGCTCAATTCATCGTACGCCGACTTCCAAGCCTTCCAAACATAAAACTGCTCACTCTTTCCAAAAAATGTCCAAAATCCCTCATACGTCACGACGAAGTAGTGAGTTCAATCCAAAAGGGTCGCTACATTTCCAAAAAGTACTTATGGGGCCAAAACTGACACCGTGTGTAAAAGTTACTCTCAATTCTTCGTACGCCGACTATCCAAGCCTTCCAAAAATAAAATTGCTCATTCTTTTGAAAAATGGCCGAAATCCCTTATAGGTCAAGACGAAGTTGTGAGTTCAATCCAAAAGGGTCGCTACATTTCCAAAAAGTACTTATGATCCCAAAACGGACACCGTGTGCAAAAGGTATGCTCGATTCTTCGTACGCCGACTATCCAAGCGTTCAAACATAAAATTGCTCTTTCTTTCAAAAAATGGGAGAAATCCATCATACGTAACGACGATGTCGTGAGTTCAATACAAAAGGGTCGCTACATTTCCAAAAAGTACTTATGGGCCCAAAACGGACACCGTGTGCGAAAGGCACGCTCAATTCTTCGTACGCCGACTATCCAAGCCTTCCAAGTATAAAAGTGCTAATTCTTTCAGAAAATGGCCGAAATCAGTCATACGTCACAATGAAGTGGTGAGTTCAATCCAAAAGGGTCGCTACATTTCGAAAAAGTACTTATGGGCCCAAAACGGGCACCGTGTGCAAAAGTTACGCTCAATTCTTCGTATGCCGACTGTCCAAGCCTTCCAACCATAAAACTGCTCACTCTTTCCAAAAAATTTCCAAAATCCCTCATACGTCACGACAAAGTAGTGAGTTCAATCCAAAAGGGTCGCTACATTTCCAAAAAGTACATATGGGGCCAAAACGGACACCGTGTGTAAAAGTTACGCTCAATTCTTCGTACGCTGACTATCCAAGCCCTCCAAGTATAAAAGTGCTAATTCTTTCAAAAAATGGCCGAAATCCTTTATAGGTCAAGACGAAGTTGTGAGTTCAATCCAAAAGGGTCGCTACATTTCCAAAAAGTACTCATGGGGCCAAAACGGACACCGTGTGTAAAAGTTACGCTCAATTCTTCGTACGCTGACTATCCAAGCCCTCCAAGTATAAAAGTGCTAATTCTTTCAAAAAATGGCCGAAATCCTTTATAGGTCAAGACGAAGTTGTGAGTTCAATCCAAAAGGGTCGCTACATTTCCAAAAAGTACTCATGGGGCCAAAACGGACACCGTGTGTAAAAGTTACGCTCAATTCTTCGTACGCTGACTATCCAAGCCCTCCAAGTATAAAAGTGCTAATTCTTTCAAAAAATGGCCGAAATCCTTTATAGGTCAAGACGAAGTTGTGAGTTCAATCCAAAAGGGTCGCTACATTTCCAAAAAGTACTTATGGGCCCAAAACGGACACCCTGTGCAAAAGTTACGCTCAATTCTTCGTACGCCGACTATCCAGGCCTTCCAAATATAAAACTGCTCACTCATTCCAAAAAATTGCCAAAGTCTCTCATACGTAACGATGAAGTAGTGAGTTCAATCCAAAAGGGTCGTTACATTTCCAAAAAGTACTTATGGGGCCAAAACGGACACCGTGTGTAAAAGTTACGCTCAATTCTTTGTACGCCGACTATCCAAGCCTTCCAAGCATAAAACTGCTCACTCTTTCCAAAAAATGGCCAAAATCCCGCATACATCATGATGAAGTAGTGAGTTCAATCCAAAAGGGTCGCTACATTTCCAAAAAGTACTCATGGGGCCAAAACGGACACCGTGTGGAAAAGTTATGCTCAATTCTTCGTACGCCGACTTCCAAGCCTTCCAAACATAAAACTGCTCACTCTTTCCAAAAAATGTCCAAAATCCCTCATACGTCACGACGAAGTAGTGAGTTCAATCCAAAAGGGTCGCTACATTTCCAAAAAGTACTTATGGGGCCAAAACTGACACCGTGTGTAAAAGTTACGCTCAATTCTTCGTACGCCGACTATCCAAGCCTTCCAAACATAAAATTGCTCATTCTTTTGAAAAATGGCCGAAATCCCTTATAGGTCAAGACGAAGTTGTGAGTTCAATCCAAAAGGGTCGCTACATTTCCAAAATGTACTTATGGGCCCAAAACGGACACCGTGTACGAAAGGTATGCTCAATTCTTCGTACGCCGACCATCCTAGCCTTCAAACATAAAATTGCTCTTTCTTTCAAAAAAAGGCCAAAATCCGTCATACGTTGCGACGAAGTGGTGAGTTTAATCCAAAAGGGTCGCTACATTTCCAAAAAGTACTTATGGGCCCAAAACGGACACCGTGTGCAAAAGGTATGCTCGATTCTTCGTACGCCGACTATCCAAGCGTTCAAACATAAAATTGCTCTTTCTTTCAAAAAATGGGAGAAATCCCTCATACGTCACGACGATGTCGTGAGTTCAATCCAAAAGGGTCGCTACATTTCCAAAAAGTGCTTATGGGCCCAAAACGGACACCGTGTGCGAAAGGCACGCTCAATTCTTCGTACGCCGACTATCCAAGCCTTCCAAGTATAAAAGTGCTAATTCTTTCAGAAAATGGCCGAAATCAGTCATACGTCACAATGAAGTGGTGAGTTCAATCCAAAAGGGTCGCTACATTTCCAAAAAGCACTTATGGGCCCAAAACGGGCACCGTGTGCAAAAGTTACGCTCAATTCTTCGTACGCCGAATGTCAAACCCTTCCAACCATAAAACTGCTCACTCTTTCCAAAAAATTTCCAAAATCCCTCATACATCACGACGAAGTAGTGAGTTCAATCCAAAAGGGTCGCTACATTTCCAAAAAGTACTTATGGGGCCAAAACGGACACCGTGTGTAAAAGTTACGCTCAATTCTTCGTACGTCGACTATCCAAACATAAAATTGCCCACTGTTTCGAAAAATGGCCGAAATCCCTTATAGGTCAAGATGAAGTTGTGAGTTCAATCCAAAAGGGTCGCTACATTTCCGAAAAGTACTTGTGGGCCCAAAACGGACACCGTGTGCAAAAGGTATGCTCAATTCTTCGTACGCCGACTATCCAAGCCTTCAAACATAAAATTGCTCTTTCTTTCAAAAAATCCCCGAAATCCGTCATACGTCACGACGAAGTCATGAGTTCAATCCAAAAGGGTCGCTACATTTCCAAAAAGTACTTATGGGCCCGAAATGGACACCGTGTGCGAAAGGTACGCTCAATTCTTCGTACGCCGACTATCCAAGCCTTCCAAGTATAAAAGTGCTAATTCTTTCAGAAAATGGCCGAAATCCATCATACATCACGATTAAAATTGATTAAACCAAAAGGGTCGCTACATTGCCAAAAAGTACTTATGGGGCCAAAACGGACACCGTGTGTAAAAGTTACGCTCAATTCTTCGTACGCCGACTATCCAAGCCTTCCAAAAATAAAACTGCTCACTCTTTCCAAAAAATGGCCAAAATCCCTCATACGTCAAGACGAAGTTGTGAGTTCAATCCAAAAGGGTTGCTACATTTCCAAAAAGTACTTATGGGGCCAAAACTGACACCGTGTGTAAAAGTTACGCTCAATTCTTCGTACGCCGACTATCCAAGCCTTCCAAACATAAAATTGCTCAGTCTTTTGAAAAATGGCCGAAATCCCTTATAGGTCAAGGCGAAGTTGTGAGTTCAATCCAAAAGGGTCGCTACATTTCCAAAAAGTACTTATGGGCCCAAAACGGACACCGTGTACGAAAGGTATGCTCAATTCTTCGTACGCCGACCATCCAAGCCTTCAAACATAAAATTGCTCTTTCTTTCAAAAAAAGGCCAAAATCCGTCATACGTTGCGATGAAGTGCTGAGTTCAATCCAAAAGGGTCGCTACATTTCCAAAAAGAACTTATGGGCCCAAAACGGACGCCGTGTGCGAAAGGTACGCTCAATTCTTCTTATGCCGACTATCCAAGCCTTCCAAGTATAAAAATGCTAATTCTTTCAGAAAATGGCTAAAATCCGCCATACGTCACGATGAAGTGGTGAGTTCAATCCAAAAGGGTCGCTACATTTCCAAAAAGTACTTATGGGCCCAAAACGGATACCCTGTGCAAAAGTTACGCTCAATTCTTCGAACGTCGACAATCGAAGCGTTCCAAATATGCAAGTGCTCGTTCTTTCGAAATATGGCCGAAATCCCTCATACGTCACGACGAAGTTCTGAGTTCAATCCAAAAGGGTCGCTACATTTCCAAAAAGTACTAATGGGCCCAAAACGGACACCGTGTGCAAAAGGTATGCTCAATTCTTCGTACGCCGACTATCCAAGCCTTCAAACATAAAGTTGCTCTTTCTTTCAAAAAATGGTCGAAATCCATCATACGTCATGACGAAGTGGTGAGTTCAATCCAAAAGGGTCGCTACATTTCCAAAAAGTACTTATGGGCCCAAAACGGACACCGTGTTCGAAAGGTACGCTCAATTCTTCGTACGCCGACTATCGAAGCCTTCCATGTATAAAAGTGCTAATTCTTTCAGAAAATGTCCGAAATCCATCATACGTCACGATGAAGTGGTGAGTTCAATCCAAAAGGGTCGCTACATTTTCAAAAATCACTTATGGGCCCAAAACGGACACTGTGCGCAAAAGCTACTCTCAATTCTTCCTACGTCGACTATCCAAGCATTCCAAACATAAAACTGCTTGCTCTTTCCAAAAAATGGCAAAAATCCCTCATACGTCACGACGAAGTAGTGAGTTCAATCAAATAGGGTCGCTACATTTCCAAAAAGTACTTATGGGGCCAAAACGGACACAGTGTGTAAAAGTTACGCTCAATTCTTCGTCCGCCGACTATCCAAGCCTTCCAAGCATAAAACAGCTAATTCTTTTAGAAAATGGCCAAAATTCGTCACACATCACGATGAAGTGGTGAGTTCAATCCAATAGGGTCGCTACATTTCCAAAAAGTACTTATGGGCCCAAAACGGACACCGTGTGCAAAAGGTATGCTCAATTCTTCGTACGCCGACTATCGAAGCCTTCAAACATAAAATTGCTCTTTCTTTCAAAAAATGGCCGAAATTAGTCATACGTCACGACGAAGTCGTGAGTTCAATCCAAAAGGGACGCTACATTTCCAAAAAGTACTTGAGTACCCAAAACGGACACCGTGTGCGAAAGGTACGCTCAATTCTTCGTACGTTGACTATCCAAGCCTTCCAAGTAAAAAAGTGCTAATTCTTTCAAAAAATGGCCGAAATCCGTCATACGTCACGATGAAGTGGTGAGTTCAATCCAGAAGGGTCGCTACATTTCCAAAAAGTACTTAT
>NW_019263450.1:0-15747 GCF_002742605.1 Olea europaea var. sylvestris
AAGTTACGCTCAATTCTTCTTACGCCAACTCTCCAAGCGTTCCAAATATGCAAGTGCTCATTCTTTCGAAAATGGCTGAAATCCCTCATACGTCACGACGAAGTTGTGAGTTCAATCCAAGACGGTCACTACATTTCCAAAAAGTACTTACGGGCCAAAAACGGACAACGTTTGCAATAGTTACGCTCAATTCTTCTTACGCCGACTCTCCAAGCGTTCCAAATATGAAAGTGCTCATTCTCTCTAAAACTGGCCGAAATCCCGCAAACGTCACTACGAAGTGGTGAGTTCAATCCAAAACGGATGCTACATTTCCAAAAAGTACTAATGGGCCTAAAACGGACAACGTGTGCAAAAGTTACGCTCAATTCTTCTTACGCCGACTCTCCAAGCGTTCTAAATATGCAAGTGCTCATTCAATCGAAAAATGGCCGAAATAAGTCGTACGACACGATGAAGTTGTGAGTTCAATCCAAAACCGTCGCTACATTTCCAAAAAGTAATTATGGGCCTAAAACGGACAACATTTGCAATAGGTACGCTCAATTCTTCTTACGCCGACTCTCCAAGCGTTCCAAATATACAAGTGCTCATTCTATCAAAAAATGGCCGAAATAACTCATACGACACGACGAAGTTGTGAGTTCAATCCAAAACGGTCGCTACATTTCCAAAAAGAACTTATGGGCCCAAAACGGACAACGTGTGCAAAAGTTACGCTCAAATCTTCTTACGCCGACTCTCCAAGCGTTCCAAATATACAAGTGCTCATTCTATCAAAAAATGGCCGAAATAACTCATACGACACGACGAAGTTGTGAGGTCAATACAAAACGGGCGCTACATTTCCAAAAAGTACTTATGGGCCCAAAACGGACAACGTGTGCAAAAGTTACGCTCAATTCTTCTTACGCCGACTCTCAAAGCGTTCCAAATATGCAAGTGTTCATTCTATCGAAAAATGGCCGAAATAACTCATACGACAAGACAAAGTTGTGAGTTCAATCCAAAACGGACGCTACATTTCCAAAAAGTATTTAAGGGCCCAAAACGGACAATGTGTGCAAAAGTTACGCTTAGTTCTTCTTACGCCGACTCTCCAAGCGTTCCAAATATGCAAGTGCTCATTCTATCGAAAAATGGCCGAAATCCCTCATACGTCACGACGAAGTTGTGAGTTCAATCCAAGACGGTCGCTACATTTCCAAAAAGTACTTATGGGCCAAAAACGGACAACGTTTGCAAAAGTTACGCTCAATTCTTCTTACGCCGACTCTCCAAGCGTTCCAAATATGCAAGTGCTCATTCTATCGAAAAATGGCCGAAATAACTCATACGTCACGACGAAGTTGTGAGTTCAATACAAGACGGTCGCTACATTTCCAAAAAGTACTTATGGGCCAAAAACGGACAACGTTTGCAATAGTTATGCTCAATTCTTCTTACGCCGACTCTCCAAGCGTTCCAACTATGCAAGTGCTCATTCTATCGAAAAATGGCCAAAATAACTCATATGACACGACGAAGTTGTGAGTTCAATCCAAAACGGTCGCTACATTTCCAAAAAGTACTTATGGGCCCAAAATGGACAACGTTTGCAATAGTTACGCTCAATTCTTCTTACGCCGACTCTCCAAGCGTTCCAACTATGCAAGTGCTCATTCTATCGAAAAATGGCCGAAATAACTCATACAACACGATGAAGTTGTGAGTTCAATCCAAAACGGTCGCTACATTTCCAAAAAGTACTTATGGGCCCAAAATGGACAACGTTTGCAATAGTTACGCTCAATTCTTCTTACGCCGACTCTCCAAACGTTCCAAATATGGAAGTGCTCATTCTATCAAAAAATGGCCGAAATAACTCATACGACACGACGAAGTTGTGAGTTCAATCCAAAACGGTCGCTACATTTCCAAAAAGTACTTATGGGCCCGAAACGGACAACGTGTGCAAAAGTTACTCTCAATTCTTCCTACGCCGACTCTCCAAGCGTTCCAAATATGCAAGTGCTCGTTCTTTCGAAAAATTGCCAAAATCCCTCATACGTCACGACGAAGTTGTTAGTTCAATCCTAAACGGTCGCTACATTTCCAAAAGGTACTTATGGGCCCAAAACGGACACCATTTGCGAAAGTTACGCTCAACTCTTCTAACGTCGACAATCCAAGCATTCCAAATATGCAAGTGCTCATTCTTTCGAAAACTGGCCGAAATCCCTCATACGTCACGACGAAGTGGTGAGTTCAATCCAAAACGGCCGCTACACTTCCAAAAAGTACTTATGGGCCCAAAACGGACACCGTGTGCAAAAGTTACGCTCAATTCTTCGAACGCCGACAATGCAAGCGTTCCAAATACGCAAGTACTCATTCATTCAAAAAATAGCCAAAATCCCTCATACGTCACGATGAAGTGATGAGTTCAATCCAAAATGGACGCTACATATTCAAAAAGTACTTATGGGCCCAAAACGGACAACGTGTGCAAAAGTTAAGCTGAATTCTTCTTTCGCCGACTCTCCAAGCGTTCCAAATATGCAAGTGCTCATTCTTTCGAAAAACGGCCAAAATCCTTCATACGTCACAACGATGTTGTGAGTTCAATTTAAAACGGTCGCTATATTTCCAAAAAGTACTTATGGGCCCAAAACGGATAACGTGTGCAAAAGTTATGCTCAATTCTTCTTACGCCGACTCTCCAAGCGTTCCAAATATGCAAGTGCTCATTCTATCGAAAAATGGCCGAAATAACTCATACGACACGATGAAGTTGTGAGTTCAATCCAAAACGGTCGCTACATTTCCAAAAAGTACTTATGGGCCCAAAACGGACACCGTGTGCAAAAGTTATGCTCTATTCTTCTTACGTCGACTCTCCAAGCGTTCCAAATATGCAAGTGCTCGTTCTTTCGAAAAATGGCCAAAATCCCTCATACGTCACGATGAAGTTGTGAGTTCAATCCAAAACAATCGCTACATTTCCAAAAAGTACTTATGGGCCCAAAACGGACACCGTGTGCAAAAGTTACGCTCAATTATTCGAACGCCGACAATCCAACGTTCCAAATACGCAAGTGCTCATTCTTTCGAAAAATGGCCAAAATCCCTCATACGTCACGACGAAGTTGTGAGTTCAATCCAAAACGATCGCTACATTTCCAAAAAGTACTTATGGGCCCAAAACGGACACCGTGTGCAAAAGTTACACTCAATTCTTCGAACGCCGACAATCCAACGTTTCAAATGCGCAAGTGCTCATTCTTTCGAAAACAGGCCGAAATCCCTCATACGTCACGATGAAGTGGTGAGTTCAATCCAAAACGGCCGCTACATTTCCAAAAAGTACTTATGGGCCCAAAATGGACACCGTGTGCAAAAGTTAAGCTCAATTATTCGAACGTCGACAATGCAAGCGTTCCAAATACACAAGTGCTCATTCATTCAAAAAATAGCCAAAATCCCTCATACGTCACGACGAAGTGATGAGTTCAATCCAAAACGGACGCTACATTTCCAAAAATTACTTATGAGCCCAAAACGGACAACGTGTGCAAAAGTTACGCTCAAATCTTATTTCGCGACTCTCCAAGCGTTCCAAATGTGCAAGTGCTCATTCTTTCGAAAAACGGCCGAAATCCTTCATACGTCACGACGATGTTGTGAGTTCAATTTAAAACTGTTGCTATATTTCCAAAAAGTACTTATGGGCCCAAAATGGACAACGTGTCCAAAAGTTACGCTCAATTTTTCTTATGCCGACTCTCCAAGCGTTCCAAATATGCAAGTGCTCATTCTAACGAAAAATGGCCGAAATAACTCATACGACACGACGAAGTTGTGAGTTCAATCCAAAACGGTCGCTACATTTCCAAAAAGTACTTATGGGCCCAAAACGGACAACGTGTGCAAAAGTTACGCTCAATTCCTTTTACGCCGACTCTCCAAGCGTTCCAAATTTGCAAGTGCTCATTCTTTTGAAAAATGGCCGAAATCCCTCATACGTCACGACGAAGTTGTGAGTTCAATCCAAAACGGTCGCTACATTTCCAAAAAGTACTTATGGGCCCAAAATGGACAACGTTTGCAAAAGTTACGCTCAATTCTTCTTACGCCGACTCTCCAAGCATTCCAAAATATGCAAGGGCTCATTCTATCAAAAAATGGCCGAAATAACCCATACGACATGACGTAGTTGTAAGTTCAATCCAAAACGATCGCTACATTTCCAAAAAGTACTTACGGGCACAAAACGGACAACGTGTGCAAAAGATACGCTCAATTCTTCTTACGCCGACTCTCCAAGCGTTCCAAATATGCAAGTGCTCGTTCTTTCGAAAAATGGCCGAAATCCCTCATATGTCACGACGAAGTTGTGAGTTCAATCCAAAACGGTCGCTACATTTCCAAAAAGTACTTATGGGCCCAAAACGAACACCGTGTGCAAAAGTTACGCTCAATTCTTCGAACGTCAACAATCCAAGCGTTCCAAATACGCAAGTGCTCATTCTCTTTAAAACGGGCCGAAATCTCGCAAACGTCACGACGAAGTGGTGAGTTCAATCCAAAACGGATGCTACATTTCCAAAAAGTACTTACGGGCTCAGAACGGACGTGTGCAAAACTTACGCTCAATTCTTCTTTCGCCGACTCTCTAAGCGTTCCAAATATGCAAGTGCTCATTCTTTCGAAAAATGGCCGAAATCCCGCATACGTCACGACGAAGTTGTGAGTTCAATCCAAAACTGCCGCTACATTTCCAAAAAGTACTTATGGGCCCAAAACGGACACCGTGTGCAAAAGTTACGCTCAATTCTTCGAACGCTGAGAATGCAAGCGTTCCAAATACGCAAGTGCTCATTCATTCAAAAAATTGCCAAAATCCCTCATACGTCACGACGAAGTGATGAGTTCAATCTAAAACGGACGCTACATTTCCAGAAAGTACTTATGGGCCCAAAATGGACAACGTGTGCAAAAGTTACGCTCAATTCTTCTTTCCCCGACTCTCCAAGCGTTCCAAATATACAAGTGCTCATTCTTTCGAAAAATGGCCGAAATCCTTCATACGTCACGACGAAGTGGTGAGTTCAATTCAAAACGGTCGCTACATTTCCAAAAAGTACTTATGGGCCCAAAACGGACAATGTCTCCAAGCGTTCCAAATAGGCAAGTGCTCATTCTCTCTAAAACTGACCGAAATCCTGGAAACGTCACGAAGAAGTGGTGAGTTCAATCCAAAACGGACGCGACATTTCCAAAAAGTACTTATGGGCCCAAAACGGACAACGAGTGCAAAAGTTACGCTCAATTCTTCTTTCCCCGACTCTCCAAGCGTTCCAAATATGCAAGTGCTCATTCTTTCGAAAAATGGCCGAAATCCTTCATACGTCACGACGAAGTGGTAAGTTCAATTCAAAACGGTCGCTACATTTCCAAAAAGTACTTATGGGCCCAAAACGGACAACGTGTGCAAAAGTTACGCTAAATTCTTCTTACGCCGACTCTCCAAGCGTTCCAAACACGCAAGTGCTCATTCTTTTGAAAAATGGCCGAAATCCCTCATACGTCACGACGAAGTTGTGAGTTCAATCCAAAACGGTCGCTACATTTCCAAAAAGTACTTATGGGCCCAAAACAGACAACGTGTCCAAAAGTTACACTCAATCCTTCTTACGCCGACTCTCCAAGCGTTCCAAATATGCAAGTGCTCATTCTTTCGAAAAATGGTCGAAATCTCTCATACGTCACGACGAAGTCGTGAGTTCAATCCAAAACGGTCGCTACATTTCCAAAAAGTTCTTGTGGGCCCAAAACAGACATAGTGTGCAAAAGTTACGCTCAATTCTTCGAACGCCGACAATCCAAGCGTTCCAAATACGCAAGTGTTCATTCTCTCTAAAACTGGCCGAAATCCCACAAACGTCACGATGAAGTGGTGAGTTCAATCCAAAACGGATGCTACGTTTCCAAAAAGTATTTATGGGCCCAAAACGAACAACGTGTGCAAAAGTTAGTCTCAATTCTTCTTACGCCGACTCTCCAAGCGTTCCAAATATGCAAGTACTCTTTTTTCGAAAAATGGACGAAATCCCTCATACGTCACGATGAAGTGGTGAGTTCAATCCAAAATGGTCGCCACATTTCCAAAAAGTACTTATGGGCCCAAAACGGACACCGTGTGCAAAAGTTAAGCTCAGTTCTTCGAAGGTCGACAATCCAAGCGTTCCAAACACGCAAGTGCTCATTCATTCAAAAAATAGCCGAAATCCCTCATATGTCACGACGAAGTGGTGAGTTCAATCCAAAAATGGACAACGTGTGCAAAAGTTACGCTCAATTCTTGTTTCGCCGACTCTCCAAGCGTTCCAAATATGCAAGTTCTCCTTCTTTCGAAAAATGGCCGAAATCCTTCATACGTCACGACGAAGTAGTGAGTTCAATCCAAAACGGTCGCTAAATTTCCAAAAAGTACTTATGGGCCCAAAATGGACACCGTGTGCAAAAATTACGCTCAATTCTTCGAACGCCGACAATCCAAGCTTTCCAAATACGCAAGTGCTCATTCTTTCCAAAACTGGCCGAAATCCCTCATACGTCACGACGAAGTGGTGAGTTCAATCCAAAACGGCCACTACATTTCCAAAAAGTACTTATGGGCCCAAAATGGACACCGTGTGCAAAAGTTACGCTCAATTCTTCGAACGCCGACAATGCAAGCGTTCCAAATACGCAAGTGCTCATTCATTCAAAAAATAGCCATAATCCCTCATACGTCACGACAAAGTGATGAGTTCAATCCCAAACGTAGGCTACATTTCCAAAAAGTACTTATGAGCACAAAACGGACAACGTGTGCAAAAGTTATGCTCAATTCTTGTTTCGCCGACTCTCCAAGCGTTCCAAATATGCAAGTTCTCATTCTTTCGAAAAATGGCCGAAATCCTTCATACGTCACGACGATGTTGTGAGTTCAATTTAAAATGGTCGCTATATTTCCCAAAAGTACTTATGGGCCCAAAACGGACAACGTGTGCAAAAGTTACGCACAATTCTTCTTACGCCGACTCTCCAAGCGTTCCAAATATGCAAGTGCTCATTTTATCGAAAAATGGCTGAAATAACTCATACGACACGATGAAGTTGTGAGTTCAATCCAAAACGGCCGCTACATTTCAAAAAAGTACTTATGGGCCCAAAACGGACACCGTGTACAAAAGTTACGCTCAATTCTTCGAACGCCGACAATGCAAGCGTTCCAAATACGCAAGTGCTCATTCATTCAAAAAATTGCTAAAATCCCTCATACGTCACGACGAAGTGATGAGTTCAATCCAAAACGGACGCTACATTTCCAAAAAGTACTTATGGGCCCAAAATGGACAACGTGTGCAAAAGTTACGCTCAATTCTTCTTACGCCGACTCTCCAAGCGTTCCAAATATGCAAGTGCTCATTCTTTCGAAAAATGGCCGAAATCCTTCATACGTCACGACGAAGTGGTGAGTTCAATTCAAAACGGTCGCTACATTTTCAAAAAGTACTTATGGGCCCAAAACGGACAACATCTCCAAGCGTTCCAAATATGCAAGTGCTCATTCTCTCTAAAACTGGCCGAAATCCTGCAAACGTCACGAAGAAGTGGTGAGTTCAATCCAAAACGGACGCGACATTTCCAAAAAGCTTTTACGGGCTCAAAACGGACAACGAGTGCAAAAGTTACGCTCAATTCTTCTTTCGCCGACTCTCTAAGCGTTCCAAATATGCAAGTGCTCATTCTTTCGAAAAATGGCCGAAATCCCGCATACGTCACGACGAAGTGGTGAGTTCAATCCAAAACGCCCGCTACATTTCCAAAAAGTACTTATGGACCCAAAACGGACAACGTGTGCAAAACTTACGCTCAATTCTTCTTTCCCCGACTCTCTAAGCGTTCCAAATATGCAAGTGCTCATTCTTTCTAAAAATGGCCGAAATCCCGCATCCGTCACGACGAAGTTGTGAGTTCAATCCAAAATGCCCGCTACATTTCCAAAAAGTACTTATGGGCCCAAAACGGACAACGTGTGCAAAAGTTACGCTCAATTCTTCGAACACCGACAATCCAAGCGTTCGAAATATAAAAGTGCTCATGCGTTCGAAAAATGGCCGAAATCCCTCATACGTCACGACGAAGCTGTGAGTTCAATCCAAAACGGCCGCTACATTTCAAAAAAGTACTTATGGGCCCAAAATGGACAACATGTGCAAAAGTTACGCTCAATTCTTCGAACGCCGACAATGCAAGCGTTCCAAATACGCAAGTGCTCATTCTCTCTAAAACTGGCCAAAATCCCTCATACGTCACGACGAAGTGGTGAGTTCAATCCAAAACGGCCCCTACATTTCAAAAAAGTACTTATGGGCCCAAAATGGACAACATGTGCAAAAGTTACGCTCAATTCTTCGAACGCCGACAACGCAAGCGTTCCAAACACGCAAGTACTCATTCATTCAAAAAATAGCCGAAGTCCCTCATACGTCACGATGAAGTGGTGAGTTCAATCCAAAACGGACGCTATTTTTCCAAAAAGTACTTATGGGCCCAAAACGGACAACATGTGCAAAAGTTAAGCTCAATTCTTCTTTCCCCGACTCTCTAAGCGTTCCAAATATGCAAGTGCTCGTTCTTTCGAAAAATGGCCAAAATACCTCATACGTCACGACGAAGTGGTGAGTTCAATCCAAAACGGTCGCTAAATTTCCAAAAAGTACCTACGGGCCCAAAACGGACACCGTGTGCAAAAGTTACGCTCAATTCTTCGAACGCCGACAATCCAAGCGTTCCAAATACGCAATTGCTCATTCTCTCTAAAACTAGCCAAAATCCCTCAGACATCACGACGAAGTGGTGAGTTCAATCCAAAACGGACGCTACATTTCCAAAAAGTACTTATGGGGCCAAAACGGACAACGTGTACAAAAGTTACGCTCAATTCTTCGAACGCCGACAATGCTAGCTTTCCAAATACGCAAGTGCTCATTCATTCAAAAAATAGCCGAAGTCCCTCATACGTCACGATGAAGTGGTGAGTTCAATCCAAAACGGACGCTATATTTCCAAAAAGTACTTATGGGCCCAAAACGGACAACATGTGCAAAAGTTACGCTCAATTCTTCTTTCGCCAACTATCCAAGCGTTCCAAATATGCAAGTGCTCGTTCTTTCAAAAAATGGCCAAAATCCCTCATACGTCACGGCGAAGTTGTGAGTTCAATCCAAAACGGTCGCTAAATTTCCAAAAAGTACTTATGGGCCCAAAACGGACACCGTGTGCAAAAGTTACGCTCAATTCTTCAAACGGCGACAATCTAAGCGTTCCAAATACGCAATTGCTCATTCTCTCTAAAACTAGCCGAAATCCCTCAGACGTCACGACGAAGTGGTGAGTTCAATCCAAAACGGACGCTACATTTCCAAAAAGTACTTATGGGCCCAAAACGGACAACATGTGCGAAAGTTACGCTCAATTCTTCGAACGTCGACAATCCATGCGTTCCAAATACGCAAGTGCTCATTCTATCTATAACTGGCCAAAATCCCTTATACGTCACGACGAAGTGGTGAGTTCAATCCAAAACGGCCGCTACATTTCAAAAAAGTACTTATGGGCCCAAAATGGACAACGTGTGCAAAAGTTACGCTCAATTCTTCGAACGCCGACAATGCAAGCGTTCCAAATACGCAAGTGCTCATTCATTCAAAAAATAGCCGAAGTCCCTCATACATCACGATGAAGTGGTGAGTTCAACCCAAAACGGATGCTATATTTCCAAAAAGTACTTGTGGGCCCAAAACGGATAACATGTGCAAAAGTTACGCTCAATTCTTCTTTCACCGACTCTCCAAGCGTTCCGAATATGCAAGTGCTCTTTCTTTCGAAAAATGTCTGAAATCCCTCATACATCACGACGAAGTGGTGAGTTCAATCCAAAACGGTCGCTATATTTCCAAAAAGTACTTATGGGCCCAAAACGAACACCGTGTGCAAAAGTTACGTTCAATTCTTCGAACGCCGACAATCCAAGCGTTCCAAATACGCAAGTGCTCATTCTCTCTAAAACTGGCCGAAATCCCTCATACGTCACGACGAAGTGGTGAGTTCAATCCAAAACGGCCGCTACATTTCAAAAAAGTACTTATGGGCCCAAAACGGACAACGTGTGCAAAAGTTACGCTCAATTCTTCGAACGCCGACAATGCAAGCATTCCAAATACGCAAGTGCTCATTCATTCAAAAAATAGCCGAAGTCCCTCATACGTCACGATGAAGTGGTGAGTTCAATTTAAAACGGACGCTATATTTTCAAAAAGTACTTATGGGCCCAAAACGAACAACATGTGCAAAAGTTACGCTCAATTCTTCTTTCGTCGACTCTCCAAGCATTCCAAATATGCAAGTGCTCCTTCTATCGAGAAATGGCTGAAATCCTTCATACATCACGACGAAGTTGTGAGTTCAATCCAAAACGATCGCTACATTTCGAAAAAGTACTTATGGGCCTAAAACGGACAACGTGTGCAAAAGTTACGCTCAATTCTTCTTACGCCAACTCTCCAAGCGTTCCAAATATGCAAGTGCTCATTCTCTCTAGAACTGGCCGAAATCCCTCATACGTCACGACGAAGTGGTGAGTTCAATCCAAAACGGACGCTACATTTCCAAAAAGTACTTATGGGCCCAAAATGGACAACGTGTGCAAAACTTATGCTAAATTCTTCGTACGCCAACTCTCCAAACGTTCCAAATATGCAAGTGCTCATTCTTTCGAAAAATGGCCGAAATCCCTCATACGTCACGATGAAGTTGTGAGTTCAATCCAAAACGGTCGCTACATTTCCAACAAGTACTTATGGGCTCAAAACGGACACCGAGTGCAAAAGTTACGCTCAATTCTTCGAACCTCGACAATCCAAGCGTTCAAAATACACAAGTGCTCATTCTCCCTAAAAATGGCCGAAATCCCTCATACGTCACGACGAAGTGGTGAGTTCAATCCAAAATGGACGCTATATTTCCAAAAAGTACTTATGGGCCCAAAACGGACACCATGTGCCAAAGTTACGCTCAATTCTTCTTTCGCCGACTCTCCAAGCGTTCCAAATATGCGAGTGCTCGTTCTTTCGAAAAATGGCCAAAATCCCTCATACGTCACGACGAAGTAGTGAGTTCAATCCAAAACGGTCGCTACATTTCCAAAAAGTACTTATGGGCCCAAAACGGACACCGTGTGCAAAAGTTATGCTCAATTTTTCGAACGCCGACAATCCAAGCGTTCCAAATACCCACGTGCTCATTCTTTTGAAAACTGGCCGAAATCCCTCACACGTCACGACGAAGTGGTGAGTTCAATCCAAAACGGTCGCTACATTTCCAAAAAGTACTTATGGGCCCAAAACGGACAACGTGTGCAAAAGTTATGCTAAATTCTTCTTACGACGACTCTCCAAGCGTTCCAAATATGCTAGTGCTCATTCTTTAGAAAAGTGGCTAAAATCCCTCATACGTCACGACGAAGTTGTGAGTTCAATCCAAAATGGCCGCTACATTTCAAAAAAGTACTTATGGGCCCAAAACAGACAACGTGTGCAAAAGTTACGCTCAATTCTTCTTTCGCCGACTCCCCAAGCGTTTCAAATATGCAAGTGCTCATTCGATCAAAAAATGGCCGAAATCATTCATACGTCACGACGAAGTTGTGAGTTCAATCCAAAACGGTCGCTACATTTCCAAAAAGTACTTATGGGCCCAAAACGGACACCGTGTGCAAAAGTTACGCTCAATTCTTCGTACGCCGACTATCCAAGCTTTCCAAAAATGCAAGTGCTCATTCGATCAAAAAATGGCCGAAATCCCTCATACGTCACGACGAAGTGGTGAGTTCAATCCAAAACGGCCGCTACATTTCCAAAAAGTACTTATGGGCCCAAAACGGACACCGTGTGCAAAAGTTACGCTCAATTCTTCGAACGCGGACAATCCAAGCGTTCCAAATACGCAAGTGCTCATTCTCTCTAAAACTGGCCAAAATCCCTCATACGTCACGACGAAGAGGTGAGTTCAATCCAAAACGGTCGCTACATTTCCAAAAGTACTTATGGGCCCAAAACGGACAACGTGTGCAAAAGTTACGCTAAATTCTTCAAACGACGACAATGCAAGCGTTCCAAATACGCAAGTGCTCATTCATTCAAAAAATAGCTGAAGTCCCTCATATGTCACGACGAAGTGGTGAGTTCAATCCAAAACGGACGCTATATTTCCAAAAAGTACTTATGGGCCCAAAATGGACAACGTTTGCAAAAGTTACGCTCAATTCTTCTTACGCCGACTCTCCAAGCATTCCAAATATGCAAGTGCTCAATCATTCGAAAAATGGCCGAAATCCCTCATACGTCACGACGAAGTTGTGAGTTCAATCCAAAACGGTCGCTACATTTCCAAAAAGGACTTACGGGCCCAGAACGGACACCGGGTGAAAAAGTTACGCTCAATTCTTCGAACGCTGACAATCCAAATGTGCAAGTGCTCGTTCTTTCGAAAAATGGCCGAAATCCCTCATCCGTCACGACGAAGTTGTGAGTTCATTCCAAAAGGGTCGCTACATTTCCGAAAAGTACTTATGGGCCCAAAACGGACACCGTGTGCAAAAGTTACGCTCAATTCTTCTTACGCCGACTCTCCAAGTGTTCCAAATATGCAAGTGCTCATTCTTTCGAAAAATGGCCGATATCCCTCATACGTCACGACGAAAGGGTGAGTTCAATCCAAAACGGTCGCTACATTTCCAAAAAGTACTTATGGGCCCAAAACGGACAACGTGTGTAAAAGTTACGCTCAATTCTTCTTACGCCGACTCTCCAAGCAATCCAAATATGCAAGTGCTCATTCTTTCAAAAAATGGTTGAAATCCCTCATACGTCACGACGAAGTTGTGAGTTCAATCCAAAACGATCGCTACATTTCCAAAAAGTACTTATGGGCCCAAAACGGACACCGTGTACAAAAGTTACGCTCAATTCTTCGAACGCCGACAATGCAAGTGTTCCTAATACGCAAGTGCTCATTCATTCAAAAAATAGCGGAAGTCCCTCATACGTCACGATGAAGTGGTGAGTTCAATCCAAAACGGACGCTATATTTCCAAAAAGTACTCATGGGCCCAAAACGGACACCGTGTGCAAAAGTTACGCTCAATTCTTCGAACGCCGACAATCCAAGCGTTTCAAATACCCAAGTGCTCATTCTTTCGAAAACTGGCCAAAATCCCTCATACGTCATGACGAAGTGGTGAGTTCAATCCAAAAAGGTCGCTACATTTCCAAAAGTACTTATGGGCCCAAAACGGACAACGTGTGCAAAAGTTACGCTAAATTCTTCTAACGCCGACAATGCAAGCGTTCCAAATACGCAAGTGCTCATTCATTCAAAAAATAGCTGAAGTCCCTCATATGTCACGACGAAGTGGTGAGTTCAATCCAAAACGGACGCTATATTTCCAAAAAGTACTTATGGGCCCAAATCGGACACCGTGTGCAAAAGTTACGCTCAATTCTTCTTACGCCGACTCTCCAAGCATTCCAAATATGCAAGTGCTCATTCTTTCGAAAACTGGCCAAAATCCCTCATACGTCACGATGAAGTAGTGAGTTCAATCCAAAACAGTCGCTACATTTCCAAAAAGTACTTATGGGCCCAAAATGGACAACGTGTGCAAAAGTTACGCTCAATTTTTCTTACGCCGACTCTCCAAGCATTCCAAATATGCAAGTGCTCATTCTTTCAAAAAAAGGTTGAAATCCCTCATACGTCACGACGAAGTTGTGAGTTCAGTCCAAAACGGTCGCTACATTTCCAAAAAGTACTTATGGGCCCAAAACGGACAACGTGTGCAAAAGTTACGCTAAATTCGTCTAACGCCGACAATGCAAGCGTTCCAAATACGCAAGTGCTCATTCATTCAAAAAATAGCTGAAGTCCCTCATATGTCACGACGAAGTGGTGAGTTCAATCCAAAATGGACGCTATATTTCCAAAAAGTACTTATGGGCCCAAAACGGGCAACGTGTGCAAAAGTTACGCTCAATTCTTCTTTCGCCGACTCCCCAAGCGTTCCAAATACGCAAGTGCTAATTCTTTCGAAAACTGGCTGAAATCCCTCATACGTCGCGATGAAGTGGTGAGTTCAATCCAAAACGGTCGCTACATTTCCAAAAGGTACTTATGGGCCCAAAACGGACAACGTGTGCAAAAGTTACGCTCAATTCTTCTTACGCCGACTCTCCAAGCATTCCAAATATGCAAGTGCTCATTCTTTCGAAAAATGGCTGAAATCCTTCATACGTCACGACGAAGTTGTGAGTTCAATCCAAAACGATCGCTACATTTCCAAAAAGTACTTATGGGCCCAAAATGGACACCGTGTGCAAAAGTTACGCTCAATTCTTCGAACGCCGACAATGCAAGTGTTCCTAATATGCAAGTGCTCATTCATTCAAAAAATAGCGGAAGTCCCTCATACGTCACGATGAAGTGGTGAGTTCAATCCAAAACGGTCGCTACATTTCCAAAAAGTACTTATGGGCCCAAAACAGACACCGTGTGCAAAAGTTACGCTCAATTCTTCGAACGCCGACAATGCAAGTGTTCCTAATATGCAAGTGCTCATTCATTCAAAAAATAGCGGAAGTCCCTCATACGTCACGATGAAGTGGTGAGTTCAATCCAAAACGGACGCTATATTTCCAAAAAGTACTCATGGGCCCAAAACGGACACCGTGTGCAAAAGTTACGCTCAATTCTTCGAACGCCGACAATCCAAGCGTTTCAAATACCCAAGTGCTCATTCTTTCGAAAACTGGCCAAAATCCCTCATACGTCATGACGAAGTGGTGAGTTCAATCCAAAAAGGTCGTTACATTTCCAAAAAGTACTTATGGGCCCTAAACGGCCAACGTGTACAAAAGTTACGCTAAATTCTTCTTAGGCCGACTCTCCAAGCGTTCCAAATACCCAAGTGCTCATTCTTTCGAAAACTGGCCGAAATCCCTCATACGTCACGACGAAGTGGTGAGTTCAATCCAAAACGGTCGCTACATTTCCAAAAAGTACTTATGGGCCCAAAACGGACAACGTGTGCAAAAGTTACGCTAAATTCTTCTTACGCCGACTCTCCAAGCGTTCCAAATATGCTAGTGCTCATTCTTTCGAAAAATGGCTAAAATCCCTCATACGTCACGACGAAGTGGTGAGTTCAATAAAAAATGGCCGCTACATTTCAAAAAAGTACTTATGGGCCCAAAACGGACAACGTGTTCAAAAGTTACGCTCAATTCTTCGAACACCGACAATGCAAGCGTTCCAAATACGCAAGTGCTCATTCATTCAAAAAATAGCTGAAGTCCCTCATACGTCACGACGAAGTGGTGAGTTCGATCCAAAACGGTCGCTACATTTCCAAAAAGTATTTATGGGCCCAAAACGGACAACGTGTACAAAAGTTACGCTCAAATCTTCTTGCGTCGACTCTCCAAGCGTTCCAAATATGCAAGTGCCCATTCTTTCAAAACACGGCTGAAATCCCTCATACGTCCCGACGAAGTTGTGAGTTCAATCCAAAATGGCCGCTATGATTAGTGTCTAAAAGTGCTTCAAAGATATATCATTTAGAAGGCATTTTACATTCACTTTGTTTAAAAATGCTAATGT
>NW_019263451.1:0-15177 GCF_002742605.1 Olea europaea var. sylvestris
CGAAATCGCACCATGCGCGATTTTCGTTCCCGATCAACCTGTCAAATTTGAGACCATTTCGACACAGTCGCGAAAAATGACGACGAAATTGGCCCGGGCGCGATTTTTGGTTCCTGATCAACCTATCAAATTTGAGCCCATTCCGCCACAGTCGCGAAAAATGACGAAATTGCCGCCGGGGCAATTTTTGTTTCCGATCAACCCGTTAATTTTCAGCCCATTCCGGTATCGTTGGGAAAAATGACGAAATTGCCCCCAGCACAATTTTTGTTCACGATCAATCTGTCAAATTTGAGCCCATTCCGGCACGGTCGAGAAAAATGACGAAATTACCGTCGGCGCGATTTTTATTTCAGATCAAACTGCCAAATTTCAGCCAATTTCGGCACAGTCGAGAAAGGTGACGAAATTGCCACCGTCGCGATTTTTGTTCCCGATCAACCTGTCAAATTTGATCCCATTCCGACACAGTCGAGAAAAATGACGAAATTGCCCCCGGCGATTTTTATTTTAGATCAAACAGCCAAATTTCAGCCAATTCCAACACAGTCGCTAAAAATGACGAAATAACATCTGGTGCGATTTTTGTTCCCGATAAACCTGTCAAATTTGAGCCCATTCCGACACAGTCGCGAAAAATGACGAAATTACCCCCAACGCTGTTTTTGTTCCCGATCAACCAGTCAAATTTTAGCAAAATTCGACACAGTCGAGAAAAATGACGAAATTGCCCCCGGCGCGATTTTTATTTCAGATCTAACAGCCAAATTTCAGCCAATTCCGACACAGTCGAGAAAAATGACGAAATTGCACCCGGCGCAGTTTTTGTTTCCGATCAACCAGTCAAATTTTAGCAAAATTCGACACAGTCGAGAAAAATGACGAAATTGCCGCCGGCGCAATTTTTATTTACGATCATACTGAAAAATTTAAAACAATTCCGACACAGTCGAGAAAAATGACAAAATTGCCGTCGGAGTGATTTTTGTTTCCGATCAACCTGTCAAATTTAACCAAATCCGACACAGTCACGAAAAATGACGAAATTACACCCGGCGCTATTATTGTTCCAGATCAACCTGTCAAATTTGAGCCCATTCCGACATAGTCGAGAAAAATGACGAAATTGCCGTCGGCGCGATTTTTATTTCCGATCAAACTGTCAAATTTCAGCAAATTCCGACACAGTCGAGAAAAATGACGAAATTGCCCCCGGCTCGATTTTTGTTTCTGATCAAACTGTCAAATTTGAGCCCATTCCGACACAGTCGCGAAAAATGACGAAATTACACCCGGCCCGATTTTTGTTCCCGATCAACCCGTCAAATTTGAGCCCATTCCGACACAGTCGAGAAAAATGACGAAATTGCCCCCGGCGCGGTTTTTATTTTAGATCAAACTGCCAAATTTGAGCCCATTCCGACACAGTCTAGAAAAATGACGAAATTTTCGCCGGCGCGATTTTTATTTCCGATCAAACTGCCAAATTTCAACAAATTCCGACACAGTCGAGAAAAATGACGAAATTGCCCCCGGCGCGATTTTTGTTTTCGATCAAACTGTCAAATTTTGAGACCATTCCGACACAGTCGGGAAAAATGACGAAATTGCCGCCGGCGCGATTTTTTTCCGATCAAACTTCCAAATTTCAGCAAATTTCGACAGTCGAGAAAAATGACGAAATTGCCCCCGGCGCGATTTTTGTTTCCGATCAAACTGTCAAATTTTGAGCCCATTCCGACACAGGCGAGAAAAATGAGGAAATAGCCCCCGGTGCGATTTTTATTTCAGATCAAACTGCCAAAGTTCAGCCAATTCCGACACGGTCGCTGTCAAATTTGAGCCCATTCCGCCACAGTCGAGACAAATGACGAAATTGCCGCCGGCGCGATTTTTTTCCGATCAAACTTCCAAATTTCAGCAAATTTCGACAGTCGAGAAAAATGAGGAAATAGCCCCCGGTGCGATTTTTATTTCAGATCAAACTGTCAAATTTCAGCCAATTCCGACACGGTCGAGAAAAATGACGAAATTGCCCTCGGCGCGATTTTTGTTTCCGGTCAACCAGTCAAATTTTAGCCAATTAAGACACAGTCGCGAGAAATGACGAAATTACACCCGGCGCGATTTTTTTCCCGATCAACCAGTCAAATTTGAGCCCATTCCGACACAGTCGAGAAAAATGAGGAAATAGCCCCCGGTGCGATTTTTATTTCAGATCAAACTGTCAAATTTCAGCCAATTCCGACACAGTCGAGGAAAATGACGAAATTGCCCCGGGCGAGATTTTTGTTCCCGATCAACCTGTCAAATTTGAGCCCATTCCGACACAGTCGTGAAAAATGACGAAATTGCCGCTGGCGCGATTTTTACTTCCGATCAAACTGCCAAATTTCAGCCTATTCCGACACAGTCGAGAAAAATGACGAATTAGCTCCTGGCATGATTTTTGTTTCCGATCAACCAGTTAAATTTTAGCCAATTCCGACACAGTCGCGAAAAATAACGAAATTACACCCGGCGCGATTTTTGTTCCCGATCAACCTGTCAAATTTGAGCCCATTCCGACAAAGTCGTGAAAAATGATGAAATTGCTGCCGACGCGATTTTTGTTTCAGATCAAACTGCCAAATTTCAGCCATTTCCGACACAGTCGAGCAAAATAACGAAATTGCTCCCGGCGCGATTTTTGTTCCCGATCAACCTGTCAAATTTGAGCCCATTCCAACACAGTCGAGAAAAATGACGAAATTGCTGCCGGCGCGATTTTTATTTCCGATCAAACTGCCAAATATCAGCCAATTCCGACACAGTCGAGAAAAATGACGAAATTGCCCCCGGCACGATTTTTGTTTCCGATCAAACTATCAAATTTGGACCCGTTCCGACACAGTCGTGAAAAATTACGAAATTGCCGCCGGCGCGATTTTTGTTTCAGATCAAACTGCCAAATTTCAGACAATTCCGACACAGTCGAGAAAAATGACGAAATTGCCGCCGGCGCGATTTTTTTTTCCGATCAAACTGCCAAATTTCAGCAAATTTCGACACGGTCGAGAAAAATGACGAAATTACCCCCGGCGCGATTTTTGTTTCCGATCAAACTGTCAAATTTTGAGCCCATTCCGACGCAGTCGAGAAAAATGACGAAATTGCCCCCGGCGCGATTTTTGTTTCCATCAAACTGCCAAATTTCAGCCAATTCCGACACAGTCGAGAAAAATGACGAAATTGCCCCCGGCGTTATTTTTGTTTCAGATCAAACTGCCAAATTTCATCCAATTTCGACACAGTCGAGAAAAATGACGAAATTGCCCTCGACGCGATTTTTGTTTCCGATCAACTAGTCAAATTTTAGCAAATTCAGACACAGTCGCGAGAAATGACGAAATAACGCCTGGCGCGATTTTTGTTCCCGATCAACCAGTCAAATTTGAGCCCATTCCGACACAGTCGAGAAAAATGACCAAATAGCCCCCGGTGCGATTTTTATTTCAGATCAAACCGTCAAATTTCAGCCAATTCCGACATAGTCGAGAAAAATGACGAAATTGCCCCGGGCGAGATTTTTGTTCTCGATCAACCTGTCAAATTTGAGTCCATTCCGACACAGTCGTGAAAAATGACGAAGTTGCCGCCGGCACGATTTTTATTTCCGATCAAACTGCCAAATTTCAGCCAATTCCGACACAGTAGAGAAAAATGACGAAATTTTTCCCTTGGCGCGATTTTTGTTTCCGATCAATCAGCTAAATTTTAGCCAATTCCGACACAGTCGCGAAAAATAACGAAATTACACCCGGCGCGGTTTTTGTTCCCGATCAACCTGTCAAATTTGAGCTCATTCCCACACAGTCGGGAAAAATGACGAAATTGCCGCCAGCGCGATTTTTCTTTCCAATCAAACTGCCAAATTTCACCAAATTCCGACACAGTCGAGAAAAATGACGAAATTGCCCTCGGCGCTATTTTTGTTTTCAATCAAACTGTCAAATTTGAGCCCATTCCGACACAGTCGAGAAAATTGATGAAATTGCCGTCGGCGCGATTTTTGTTTCAGATCAAACTGCCAAATTTCAGCCAATTCCGACACAGTCGAGAAAAATGACGAAATTGCCCCCGGCGCGATTTTTGTTTCAGATCAAACTGCCAAATTTCAGCCAATTCCGACACAGTCGAGAACAATAACGAAATTGCCCCCGGCGCGGTTTTTGTTCACGATCAACCTGTCAAATTTGAGCCCATTCCGACACAGTCGGGAAAATTGACGAAATTGTCGCCGGCGCGATTTATTTTTTCCGATCAAACTGCCAAATTCCAGCAAATTTCGACACAGTCGAGAAAAATGACGAAATTGCCCCGGCGCGATTTTTGTTTCCAATCAAATGTCAAATTTTGAGCCCATTCCGACACAGTCGAGAAAAATGACGAAATTGCCCCCGGCGCGATTTTGGTTTCAGATCAAACTACCAAATTTCACCCAATTCCGACACAGTCGAGAAAAATGACAAAATTGCCCTCGGCGCGATTTTTGTTTCCGATCAACCAGTCAAATTTTAGCCAATTCAGACACAGTCGCGAGAAATGACGAAATTACACCCGGCGTGATTTTTGCTCTCGATCAACCTGTCAAATTTGAGCCCATTCCGACACAGTCACGAAAAATAAAGAAATTGCCCCTGGCGCGATTTTTGTTTCCGATCAACCTGTCAAATTTGAGCCCATTCCGACACAGTCGCTAAAAATTACGAAATTGCCCCATGCGCGATTTTCGTTCCCGATCAACCTGTCAAAATTGAGCCCATTCCGACAAAGTCACGAAAAATGACGAAATTGCTCCCGGCGTGATTTTTGTTTCCGATCAACCTGTCAAATTTGAGCTCATTCCGACACAGTCGCGAAAAATGAAGAAATTGCCCCCGGCGCGATTTTTGTTTCCGATCAACCTGTCAAATTTGACCCCATTCCGACACAGTCGCTAAAAATGACGAAATTGCCCCCGACGCGATTTTTGTTTCAGATCAACCTGTCAAATTTGAGCCCATTCCGACACAGTCGCTAAAAATGACGTAATCGCACCATGCGCAATTTTCGTTCCCGATCAACCTATCAAATTTGAGCCCATTTCGACACAGTCGCGAAAAATGACGAAATTGCCCCCGGCGCGATTTTTGTTTCCGATCAACCTGTCAAATTTCAGCCCATTCCGACATCGTCGCGAAAAATGACGAAATTGCCTCAGGCGCGATTTTTGTTTCCGATCAACCTGTCAAATTTGAGTCCATTCCGACACAGTCGAGAAAAATGTCAAAATTGCCCCCGACGCGATGTTTATTTCAGATCAAACTGCCAAATTTCAGCCAATTCCGACACAGTCGAGAAAAATGACGAAATTGCCCCCGGCGCGATTTTTGTTTCCGATCAACAATTCAAATTTTATCCAATTTCGACACAGTCGCGGAAAATGACGAAATTATTCCCGGCGCGATTTTGGTTCCTGATCAACCTGTCAAATTTGAGCCCATTCCGCCACAGTCGCGAAAAATGACGAAATTGCCCCCGGGGCAATTTTTGTTTCCGATCAACCCGTTAATTTTCAGCCCATTCCGGCATCGTTGGGAAAAAGGACGAAATTGCCCCCGGCGCAATTTTTGTTCACGATCAATCTGTCAAATTTGAGCCCATTCCGGCACAGTCGAGAAAAATGACTAAATTACCGTCGGCGCGATTTTTATTTCAGATCAAACTGCCAAATTTCAGCCAATTTCGACACAGTCGAGAAAAGTGACGAAATTGCCCCTGTCGCGATTTTTGTTCCCGATCAACCTGTCAAATTTGAGCCCATTCCGACACAGTCGAGAAAAATGACGAAATTACCGCCGGCGCGATTTTTATTTCCCATCAAACTGCCAAATTTCAGCCAATTTTGACACAGTCGAGAAAAATTACGAAATTGCCCCCGGCGCGATTTTCATTTTCGGTCAAACTGTCAAATTTGAGCCCATTCCGACACAGTCGCGAAAAATGACGAAATTACACCCGGCGCGATTTTTGTTCCCGATCAACCTGTCGAATTTGAGCCCATTCCGACACAGTAGAGAAAAATGACGAAATTGCCCCCTGCGATTTTTATTTTAGATCAAACTGCTAAATTTCAGCCAATTCCGACACAGTAGCGAAAAATGACGAAATTACATCCGGCGCGATTTTTGTTCCCGATAAACCTGTCAAATTTGAGCCCATTCCGACAATTCCGACACAGTCAAGAAAAATGAAGAAATTGTCGCCGGCGCGATTTTTATTTCCGATCAAACTGCAAAATTTCAGCCAATACCGACACAGTCGAAAAAAATGACGAAATTGCCCACGGCGCAGTTTTTGTTTCTGATCAACCAGTCAAATTTTAGCCAATTCCGACACAGTCGCGAAAAATGACGAAATAACACCCGGCGCGATTTTTGTTCTCGACCAACCTGTCAAATTTGAGCCCATTCCGACACAGTCGAGAAAAATGACGAAATTGCCGTCGGCGCGATTTTTGTTTCCGATCAACCAGTCAAATTTAACCAAATTCGACGCAGTCTAGAAAAATGACGAAATTACACCCGGCGCTATTATTGTTCCAGATCAACCTGTCAAATTTGAGCCCATTCCGACACAGTCGAGAAAATTGACAAAATTGCAGCCGGCGTGATTTTTATTTCCGAACAAACGGCCAAATTTCAGCCAATTCCGGCACAGTCGAGAAAAATGACGAAATTGCCCCCGACGCGGTTTTTGTTTCCAATCAACCAGTCAAATTTTACGCAATTCCGACACAGTCGCGAAAAATGACGAAATTACACCCGGCGCGGTTTTTATTCCCGATCAACCCGTCAAATTTGAGCCCATTCCGACACAATCGAGAAAAATGACGAAATTGCCCCCAGTGCGATTTTTATTTCGGATCAAACTGCCAAATTTCAGCCAATTCCGACACAGTCGAGAAAAATGACGAAATTACCCCCGGCGCGGTTTTTGTTCCCGATCAACTTGTCAAATTTGTGCCCATTCCGACATAGTCGAGAAAAATGACGAAATTGCCGTCGGCGCGATTTTTATTTCCGATCAAACTGTCAAATTTCAGCAAATTTCGACCCAGTCGAGAAAAATGACGAAATTGCCCCCGGCGTGATTTTTGTTTCCGATCAAACTGTCAAATTTGAGCCCATTCAGACACAGTCGCGAAAAATGACGAAATTACACCCGGCCCGATTTTTGGTCCCGATCAACCCGTCAAATTTGAGCCCATTCTGACACAGTCGGGAAAAATGACGGAATTGCCCCCGGCGCGGTTTTTATTTGAGATCAAACTGCCAAATTTGAGCCCATTCCGACACAGTCTAGAAAAATGACGAAATTTCCGCCGGCGCGATTTTTATTTCAGATCAAACTGCCAAATTTGAGCCCATTCCGACACAGTCTAGAAAAATGACGAAATTTCCGCCGGCGCGATTTTTATTTCCGATCAAACAGCAAAATTTAGCAGATTCCGACACAGTCGAAAAAAATGACGAAATTGCCCCCGACGCGATTTTTATTTTAGATCAAATTGCCAAATTTCAGCCAATTCCGACACAGTCGCGACAAATGACGAAATTACACCCGGCGCGATTTTCGTTCCCGATAAACCTGACAAATTTTAGCCCATTCCGACACATTCGAGAAAAATGACGAAATTGCCGCCGGCGAGATTTTTATTTCCGATCAAAGTGCCAAATTTCAGCCAATTCCGACACAGTCGAGAAAAATGACGAAATTGCCCCCGCGCGATTTTTATTTCCGATCAACCTCTTAAATTTCAGCCCATTGCGACATCGTCGAGAAAAATGACGAAATTGCCCCTGGCGCGGTTTTGGTTTCAGATCAAACTGCCAAATTTCAGCCAATTCCGACACAGTCGAGAAAAATGACGAAATTGCCCTTGCCGCGGTTTTTGTTTCCGATCAACCAGTCAAATTTCAGCCCATTCCGACATCGTCGCGAAAAACGAAGAAATTGCCCCTGGCGCGATTTTTATTTCCGATCAAACTCCCAAATTTCAGTCAATTCCGACACAGTCGAGAAAAATGACGAAATTGCCCCCGACGCGGTTTTTGTTTCCTATCAACAAGTCAAATTATAGCCAATTCCGACACAGTCGCGAAAAATGACGAAATTACACCCGACGCGATTTTTGTTCCCGATAAACCTGTCAAATTTGAGCTAATTCCGACACCGTCGCGAAAATTGACGAAATTGCCCCGGCGCGATTTTTATTCCCGATCAACTTGTCAAATTTGAGCCCATTCCGACACAGTCGAGAAAAATGACGAAATTGTCGTCGGCGCGATTTTTATTTCCGATCAAACTGCCAAATTTCAGCCAATTCCGACACAGTCAAGAAAAACGACGAATTTGCCCCCGGCGCAGTTTTTGTTTCCGATCAACCAGTCAAATTTTAGCCAATTCGGACACAGTCCAGAAAAATGACGAAATTACACCCGGCGCGATTTTTATTCCCGATCAACTTGTCAAATTTGAGCCCATTTCGACGCAGTCGCGAAAAATGACGAAATAGCACCCGGTGCGATTTTTACTTCAGATCAAACTGCCAAATTTCAGCCAATTTCGACACAGTCGAGAAAAATGACGAAATAGCCCCAGGGGCGATTTTTGTTCCCTATCAACCTGTCAAATTTGAGCCCATTCCGACACAGTCGTGAAAAATGACGAAATTGCCGCGCGGCGCGATTTTTATTTCCGATCAAACTGCAAAATTTCAGCCAATTCCGACACAGTCGAGAAAAATGACGAAATTGCCCCCGGCGCAGTTTTTGTTTCCGATCAACCAGTCAAATTTCAGCCAATTTCGACACAGTCGCGAAAAATGACGAAATTACACCCGGCGCGATTTTTGTTCTCGACCAACCTGTCAAATTTGAGCCCATTCCGACACAGTCGAGAAAAATGACGAAATTGCCAGCTGCGCGATTTTTGTTTCCGATCAGCCTGTCAAATTTTAGCCCATTCTGATACAGTCGCGAAAAATAACGAAATTGCCCTAGGCGCGATTTTTGTTTCCGATCAACCTGTCAAATTTGAGCCCATTCCGACACAGTCGAGAAAAATGACGAAACTGCCCCTGCGCGGTTTTTGTTTCCGATCAACCAGTCAAATTTTAGCCAATTCCGGCATGTCGCGAAAAATGACGAAATTGCCCCGGCGCGGTTTTCGTTTCCTATCAACCTGTCAAATTTGAGCCCATTCCGACACAGTAGAGAAAAATGACGAAATTGCCGACGGCGCGATTTTTATTTCCGATCAAACTGCCAAATTTCAGCAAATTTCGACACAGTCGAGAAAAATGACGAAATTACACCCGGCGCGGTTTTTGCTCTCGATCAACCTGTCAAATTTGAGCCCATTCCGACACAGTCGAGAAAAATGACGAAATTGTCGCCGACGTGATTTTTATTTCCGACCAAATTGTCAAATTTCAGCCAATTCCGACACAGTCGAGAAAAATGACGAAATTGCCCACGGCGCGGTTTTCGTTTCCGATCAACAAGTCAAATTTTGGCCAATTCCGACACAGTCGCGAAAAATGACGAAATTACACCCGGCGCGATTTTTTTTCACGATCAACCTGTCAAATTTGTGCCCATTCCGAGGCAGCCGCGAAAAATGACGAAATTGCCAGCTGCGCGATTTTCGTTTCCGATCAGCCTGTCAAATTTTAGCCCATTCTGATACAGTCGCGAAAAATAACGAAATTGCCCTAGGCGCGATTTTTGTTTCCGATCAGCGTGTCAAATTTGAGCCCATTCCGACACAGTCGAGAAAAATGACGAAATTGCCCCTGCGCGGTTTTTGTTTCCGATCAACCAGTCAAATTTTAGCCAATTCCGGCACTGTCGCGAAAAATGACGAAATTGCCCCGGCGCGGTTTTCGTTTCCTATCAACCTGTCAAATTTGAGCCCATTCCGACACAGTCGAGAAAAATGACGAAATTGCCGACGGCGCGATATTTATTTCCGATCAAACTGCCAAATTTCAACAAATTCCGACGCAGTCGAGAAAAATGACGAAATTGCCCCCGACGCAGTTTTTGTATCCAATCAACCAGTCAAATTTTAGCCAATTCCGACACAGTCGCGAAAAATGACGAAATTACACCCGGCGCGGTTTTTGTTCTCGATCAACCTGTCAAATTTGAGCCCATTCCGACACAGTCGAGAAAAATTACGAAATTACCGTCGGCGCGATTTTTATTTCCGATCAAACTGCCAAATTTCAACAAATTCCGACGCAGTCGAGAAAAATGACGAAATTGCCCCCGGCGCGATTTTTGTTTCCGATCAACCAGTTAAATTTTAGCCAATTCCGTCATAGTCGCGAAAAATGACGAAATTACACCCGGCACGGTTTTTGCTCCCGATCAACCTGTCAAATTTGAGCCCATTCCGGCACAGTCGTGAAAAATGACGAAATTGCCCCCGGCGAGATTTTTATTTTCCGATCAACCTGTCAAATTTCTGCCCATTCAGACATCGTCGCGAAAAATGACGAAATAGCGCCCGGCGCGATTTTTGTTTCCGATCAACTTGTCAAATTTGAGTCCATTCCGACACAGACGAGAAAAATGACGAAATTGCCGCCGGCGCGATTTTTATTTCCGATCAAACTGCCAAATTTCAGCCAATTCCGACACAGTCGAGAAAAATGACGAAATTGCCCCTGGCGCGATTTTTATTTCCGATTAACCAGTCAAATTTTAGGCAATTCCAACACAGTCGTTAAAAATGACAAAATTACACCCGGCGCGATTTTTGTTCCCGATCAACCTGTCAAATTTGAGCCCATTCCGATACAGTCGAGAAAAATAACGAAATAGCCGCCGGCACGATTTTTATTTCCGATCAAACTCCCAAATTTCAGCCAATTTCGACACAGTCGAGAAAAATGACGAAATTGCCCCCGGCGCGATTTTTGTTTCCGATCAACCAGTTAAATTTTAGCCAATTCCGACACAGTCGCCAAAAATGACGAAATTACACACGGAGCGGTTTTTTTTCCCGATCAACCTGTCAAATTTGAGCCCATTCCGACACAGTCGCGAAAAATGAAGAAATTGCCCCCGGCTTGATTTTTGTTTCCGATCAACCTGTCAAATTTGAGCCCATTCCGACATAGTCGTTAAAAATAACGAAACTGCCGCAGCGCGATTTTGGTTTCCGTTCAACCTGTCAAATTTTCGCCAATTCCTACACAGTCGCGAAAAATGACGAAATTGCGCCATGCGTGGTTTTCGTTCCCGATCAACCTGTCAAATTTGACCCCATTCCGACACAGTCGCGAAAAAAGACGAAATTGCCCCCGGCGCGATTTTTGTTTTCGATCAACCTGTCAAATTTCAGTCCATTTCGACATTGTCGCGAAAATTGAAGAAATTGCCCCAGGCGCGATTTTTGTTTCCGATCAACCTGTCAAATTTGAGCCCATTCCGACACAGTCGAGAAAAATGACGAAATTGCCCCCGGCGCGATTTTTGTTTCAGATCAAACTGCCAAATTTCAGCCAATTCCAACACAGTCGAGAAAAATGACGAAATTACACCCAGCGCGATTTTTGTTTCCTATCAACCTGTCAAATTTTAGCCCATTCCGACACAGTCGACAAAAATGTCAAAATTGCCCCCAGCGCGATGTTTATTTCAGATCAAACTGCCAAATTTCAGCCAATTCCGACACAGTCGAGAAAAATGACGAAATTGCCCCAGGCGCGATTTTTGTTTTCGATCAACAAGTCAAATTTTAGCCAGTTCCGACAGAGTCACGAAAAATGACGTATTTACACCCGGCGCGATTTTGGTTCCTGATCAACCTGTCAAATTTGAGCCCATTCCGGCACAGTTGCGAAAAATGACGAAATTGCCCCCGGGGCGATTTTTGTTTCCGATCAACCCGTTAAATTTCAGCCCATCGTCGAGAAAAATGACGAAATTGCCCCCGGCGCGATTTTTATTTCAGATCAAACTGCCAAATTTCAGCCAAGTCCGACACAGTCGAGAAAAATAAAGAAATTGTCCCCGGCGCGGTTTTTGTTTCCGATCAACAAGTCAAATTTTAGCCAATTCCGACACAGTCGCGAAAAATATCGAAATTACACCCGACGCGATTTTTGTTCCCGATCAACCCGTCAAATTTGAGCCCATTCTGACACAGTCGCGAAAAATGACGAAATTGCCATCTGCGCGATTTTTGTTTCCGATCAGCCTGTCAAATTTTAGCCCATTCGGATACATTCGGGAAAAATAACGAAATTGCCCCCGGCGCGATTTTTGTTTCCAATCAACCTGTCAAATTTGAGCCCATTCCGACACAGTCGAAAAAAATGACGAAATACCCCCCGGCGCGATTTTTATTTCAGATCAAACTGCAAAATTTTAGGCAATGTCGACATAGTCGAGAAAAATGACGAAATTGCCCCCGACGCGATTTTTGTTTCCTATCAACAAGTCAAATTTTAGCCAATTCCGACACAGCCGCGAAAAATGACGAAATTACACCCGGCGCGATTTTTGTTCCTGATAAACCTGTCAAATTTGAGCCCATTCCGACACAGTTGAGAAAAATGACGAAATTGCTGCCGGCGCGATTTTTAATTCCGATCAAACTAAAAATTTTCAGCAAATTCCTACACAGTCGAGAAAAATGACGAAATTTGCCCTCGGCACGGTTTTTGTTTTAGATCAACCAGTCAAATTTAACCAATTCCGACACAGTCGTGAACAATGACGAAATTACACCCGGCGCTATTTTTGTTCCCGATCAACCTGTCAAATTTGAGCCCATTCCGACACAGTCGCGAAAAATGACGAAATTACACCCGGCGCTATTTTTGTTCCCGATCAACCTGTCAAATTTGAGCCCATTCCGACATAGTCGAGAAAAATGACGAAATTACCGACGGCGCGATTTTTATTTCCGATCAAAAAGCCAAATTTCAGCCAATTCCGACACAGTCGAGAAAATGACGAAATTCCCCCTGGCGCGATTTTTGTTTCCGATCAACCAGTCAAATTTTAGCCAATTCAGACACAGTCGCGAGAAATGACGAAATTACACCCGGCGGATTTTTGTTCCCGATCAACCAGTCAAATTTGAGCCCATTCCGACACAGTCGAGAAAAATGACGAAATAGCCCCTGATGCGATTTTTATTTCAGATCAAACTGCCAAATTTCAGCCAATTCCGACACAGTCGAGAAAAATGACGAAATTGCCCCGGGAGCGATTTTTGTTCCCGATCAACCTGTCAAATTTGAGCCCATTCCGACACAATCGAGAAAAATGACAAAATTGCCGCTGGCTCGATTTTTATTTCCGATCAAACTGCCAAATTTCAGCCAATTCCGACACAGTCGAGAAAAATGACGAAATTGCCCTCGGCGCGATTTTTGTTTCCGATCAACCAGTTAAATTTTAGCCAATTCCGACACAGTCGCGAAAAATGACGAAATTACACCCGGCGCGATTTTTGTTCCCAACCAGTCAAATTTGAGCCTATTCCGACACAGTCGCGAAAAATGAAGAAATTGCCCCCGGCGCGATTTTTGTTTCCGATCAACCTGTCAAATTTGAGCCCATTCGGACACAGTCGCTAAAAATGGCGAAACTGCCGCAGCCCGATTTTGGTTTCCGTTCAACCTGTCAAATTTTCGCTCATTCCTACACAGTCGCGAAAAATGATGAAATTGCCCCATGCGCAGATTTCGTTCCCGATCAACCTGTCAAATTTGAGCCCATTCCGACACAGTCGCGAAAAATGACGAAATTGCCCCCTGCGCGATTTTTGTTTCCGATCAACCTGTCAAATTTCAGCCCATTCCGACATCGTCGCGAAAAATGACGAAATTGCCCCAGGGGCGATTTTTGTTTCCGATCAACCTATCAAATTTGAGCCCTTTTCGACACAGTCGAGAAAAATGGCGAAATTGCCCCCGGCGCGATTTTTATTTCAGATCAAACTTCCAAATTTTTGGCAATTCCGACACAGTCGAGAAAAATGACGAAATTGCCCCTGCGCGGTTTTTGTTTCCGATCAACCAGTCAAATTTTAGCCTATTCCGACACTGTCGCGAAAAAACCCGGCGCGGTTTTTGTTTCCGATCAACCAGTCAAATTTTAGCCTATTCCGACACTGTCGCGAAAAAACCCGGCGCTGTTTTTGTTTCCTATCAATCTGTCAAATTTGAGTCCATTCCGACACAGTCGAGAAAAATGTCAAAATTGCCCCGACGCGATGTTTATTTCAGATTAAACAGCCAAATTTCAGCCAATTCCGACATAGTTGAGAAAAATGACGAAATTGCCCCCGGCGCGATTTTTGTTTCCGATCAACAAGTCAAATTTTATCCAATTCCGACACAGTCGCGGAAAATGACGAAATTACACCCGGCGAGATTTTGGTTCCTGATCAACCTGTCAAATTTGAGACCATTCTGACACAGTCGCGAAAAACGACGAAATTACCCTCGGAGCAATTTTTGTTTCCGATCAACCCGTTAAATTTCAGCCCATTCCGACATCGTCGAGAAAAATGACGAAATTGCCCCCGGCGCAATTTTTGTTCCCGATCAACCTGTCAAATTTGAGCCCATTCCGGCACAGTCGAGAAAAATGACGAAATTGCCGCCGGCGCGATTTCTATTTCAGATCAAACTGCCAAATTTCAGCCAATTTCGACACAGTCGAGAAAAATGACGAAATTGCCCCCGGCGCGATTTTTGTTTCCGATCAAACTGTCAAATTTGAGCCCATTCCGACACAGTCGAGAAAAATGACGAAATTGCCCCCGGAACGATTTTTGTTTCAGATTAAACTGCCAAATTTCAGCCAATTCCGACACAGTCGAGAAAAATGACGAAATTGCCCCCGGCGCGATTTTTGTTCCGATCAACCAGCCAAATTTCAGCAAATTTTGACACGGTCGAGAAAAATGACGAAATTGCCCTCGGTGCGATTTTTGTTTCCGATCAACTAGTCAAATTTTAGCCAATTCAGACACAGTCGCGAGAAATGACGAAATTACACCCGGCGCGATTTTTGTTCCCGATCAACCAGTCAAATTTGAGCCCATTCCGACACAGTCGAG
>NW_019263451.1:15573-15745 GCF_002742605.1 Olea europaea var. sylvestris
CAGATCAACCTGTCAAATTTGAGCCCATTCTGACACAGTCGCGAAAAATGAAGAAATTGCCCCCGGTGCGATTTTTGTTTCCGTTCAATCTGTCAAATTTTCGCCCATTCCTACACAGTCGCGAAAAATGACGAAATTGCCCCATGCACGGTTTTCGTTCCCGATCAACCTG
>NW_019263452.1:0-3667 GCF_002742605.1 Olea europaea var. sylvestris
AACTAGTTTGAAAAGTTCTTCCATTTAGTAATGGAAGTCATCCATTGTTACTTTCTAAGGGCATGGGAAAAGAGAGAATAAACAAAAGTTATGTTCTTTCAAAAGCATGACAAATATGTTTTTCATGGGGTTAGAAAGAGATGATATCACTCCAGGCATGGTTGTTTGTGAATGAATTTAGAGTGATAGATTTTATTTTTGATATTTAAATAAATTTACATGAGACAAAAATTTTAATTTAGAATTTTTTTTTTAAATGATAGACGTATAAGAATGATGAATGGAAATAGTAACTCCTTATCAAAATTTATTCAAAATCTAGTTTTTATTTAGCTCCTGTTTCAATCTCATTTTCGGGTAAATTTGTTTTGGATTAGTAATTTTTTATAGAATGTATACTTACAAACAGAGAAAAATCTTGGATTTAATGTGTAAAAATTATTTTATGGAAAAATGAATGGTTAAAAATTGGTTTTAAAAAAAAATAAATTTTGAGAAATATAGGGCGGACTTAAATCTAACATTTGCGGCTGAATTTGTCTTTTCTTGGGCTTTGTTGTTGATATGAAGCCCAAATATAATCGATCCGAACCCGTTTAACAAATCAAGTTGATCCAAATTTATTAGTTGTACTTTATAGTGCAACAACAATGCGGAGTCTCCAACAAACTGCTTTCACCGACGATTTGCGGTGTTCGTCCGATTCTTTTCATCTTCTGCAAATTTGAAGGTATCTTTTCATAATCGTGTAGATACAGTTATTTATATCTATAATCCACTTCAAATTTACAGTTTTTTTAATATATTTTCATGAAGTTCAATATCTGATGTTAAAATATCCATTTTACACAGATCTGTTTAACTTCCCAAGTTATTGATTTTCTTGGAATATTGTGAATAATTGGGTGTTATAATGTTCGCATCATAATTTTCTCGGAAGTTGAAATCTTCATTACGAGTCACTGATAAATATCTTTAATTTCACATCTAAATTAGATTGGCGTTTTGGGGGATTTTTGTAGGTATTCATCAAATTACTCTTTTGAAGAATTTTTGCGCGATAACCTAAATTTTTTTGCCAAGATGTGTGTATGTGTATAAATTCTAAATCATGTGCATTGTTGAACTTGTGTTTTTGTTTATATTTTAGGGGTATAGATACTCGATAGTTTGTTCGATTTTCATTTTATTGATTTCTTAGTCAGAGATATAAACGAAATTGGTCTTGGCTTATATCTTTAAATTAATTTTTTTTATCTTCACATCATCAGAAGCTTGTTCGAAAGTCTGAAGGAGAGAAAGCTATGGCCAATTTGGGTGCACCTGGAAAGACAGCTGGTGACATCACAGATGAGTTACTGACATTCAATGTTGAAAATATGCAAAACAATGCAAAAATTATATATTACAGGTTTGTTTTCTATTCTACTCGGATGTTGTTCTGCTTCTATGAAATCCCAGTTCTATTAAATAAATTTTGTGCTGTAATTTGATGGGGTCTCTGTTTGGTTTGATGTGGGATTGGATTTTAGTTGGGAAGAGTGCTTCGATGAGGTGGTTCTGTCAGTTAATGCCAACTAGAATTACACAGTTATTATGTGTTGGTGCAAAATCTGTCGAATTGATCTTTATGGTGCAACCTTTATCAATTATATCCTTTTTTTATCCAGGAAAAGAATAGATTAGATATATATGAGCGTGGAAAAAAGGAGAGAAAAAGGAATGATAAGTAATAGTTGCTCAATGTCTAGACAAATATGATCCATGAGCCTAAGTGCGATAATTTTGATGATATGGGTTTTGCTTATACGTTGTTGTTTTTGTTTATTACTTTAGCTCATATCTGAACTTCGAATGATAAGCTATTTAATTGAAGTTAAAAGACTAAAAGGTTAACAATTTAATGTTTCGGGTATCACCAATTTCAATTAGGCGAGGATGGACTTATTAAAAGGGAAAAGAAAAAAAAGGCCATCTTTCACTCAATAATTTTAGATCGTGCCATCTGACACTGCTAATATTAGCAGCCTTAAATTTTATGCTGTCTACAAGTTTTTGTGATCTGGTCATTACTGTTTTCAATTTTCACACTTTTTTAGCAACTGCAAAATTTTGTATTCATGCTGCTAAACCCATGTCTTTTCATTTGTTCAGCCGCACATTTATGTCTATTGTTGGAGGAGTAATTGCTGGAATTCTGGGATTTACTGGCTTGACGGGATTTTTATTCTATTTCCTTGTTATGGCAATCACTTCAGTAGGACTTGCTTCCAAGGCCAGTTTTTCTGTTCATTCTTACTTTGATGGTTGGAACAAGATTATATTCGATGGCTTTCTTGGCGGGCTTCTGGTATTCTTTTTTCCATTTCTTCTTAGCTCCTTTTATATCTTCCCATACTAAAATACGCGCTTATTTCTGTGGTATAATGTTTGGTTCTTGACATATGTAGATAATGAATTTTATAAAATATGTTATCGTTATTGAGCATCGAAAAGTGTAGATTGAAGTTATTTTTGGATATTGTTTATAATAGGTTTCATTTATAAATAGATAGAAATGAGCAGTGGATAAGTGGGTAGTATTTGTGAGTCCCACGAAATGCATAGATAGGACGTTGGTTGACCATTTATAAACAAATTACAAACATTAGCAAAACATGGCTGAATTTGTTGGGCTACGAGGAAGGTTGAACAATGATGTAAATAAAACTAGGTCTCCCTCTCGAATAGATAATACCTTGATTTATATTAGTAGATTGTAATATTTGTTTTATGATCCCTGTGAAAGCATCATAAAAATCTTAGAGGGGAAGGAATACTTAGCATAGGCATCTCAATAAAAAAATGAGGAAACTTTTACTAAATTCAACACAATAACGAAAATGGTATGAGCTTTTGCACTAATAATTATTTTGCTTTTAACTATGGTATGGTGTTTTAAGATCTGAAACAGCTTTTAAAGAACAATGCAAGAACCAGAAGAATCTCCATATTTTATTGTGCATAATGTACAACTGCAATAAATTAAACTGTTATTTTCCGCGATATTGAATTGGAGAATCTTAATTTCCTTTAACTGTGTCTTGTCATAAAGGTGCGTCAAATCTTTGAGATTTGAAAATATTTTTTGTGCGCCGAGCAAGCTGGGAAATTGTAATATAATCAGCAGAAGCAAATTTTACTGAAATTTTTCTTAATTGTTCGATGAGGAAGTTTGTAGTAATATTCTATTGATAGTACTAGAATACTTGATGCTGGCCGTTGTTCATGTTGTCTTAACATGGACTGTTAAAATAATAAACATCTATATACACATTCATGGTAATGTATGTATTTTCAAATTTAATGAATTTTTGTTCTCTTTTTGTCACAATGCAACTAATTGTGTTTATTTTTGTTCCTTGCAGTCGTTTGTGCTCTTCTGGACGTATCCTTATGATGTTACATTGCTTATTTTTATTAAGACTATCTGTAGAGGTCTATAGTACGAACACTTTAATTAGGGTGGTGTTGGACACATGTCTCCCACAATCAATTTTTTTGTTAAAAAAAAAATATTATAAATCTTTAACTCAAGTTTAGTATTAAATAACAAATAAGTACTTATATTTAAAAGATTTCAACAAGAAAAATTAATAATGAATGTAAAACTAAATTTATACTATGC
>NW_019263452.1:10438-15745 GCF_002742605.1 Olea europaea var. sylvestris
ATGGACGTTTTGTGTCAATTATCCTTAAACTAATACAATAAAGACTCAAATTTTTATAGTTGAAAGAAAAACATTTTTTTTTTGTTACTATTTGTGAATAGTGATGTATATAATTTGCAGAGGAGACAAACTTTGCTATATTAATTGATGATTATTCTGAGTATTGTCATGTTTATCTTATGCGTACTAAAGGATTGTGGGGCTATTGTTAGACGTCCTAACCCTAAGATAAAGAAATTAGAAGAAAAAGGAATATAATGCATTTTCTTAGGTTATGCATTATATAATGATGTTATAAGTTTCTTGTTACAAAACCCAACATCTGAGTTGAGGTTAATACTTTAATAGAATCGAGAAATATAGTATTTTATGAACATATAGACGTACTACTGTTTCTACTTTCTAAGTTAACAAATTGGATACATATCAGCATTTTGTAAAAGAGGCTTAGAAGCGCAACTAAAGATCTAGGGAATTAAGGGGGAAAACATTTGGATCGAATTGCATATATGCATGTAGTAGAAGGAAATAGGGACTCACCTATTAAATAAATTGCAACAAAATAGCCTATCGAGTCGTATCCTCTGACATATAAAGAGGCAATGAAATCAAATGATATTGCATTTCAGAAAGAAGCAATTAGACGATGAAATGGCATCTATTATAAGCAGCAACACTTGGAAGTTAGTAGATCTTCCACTAGGTTCAGGAACTATTGGTATCAATTAGATCTTTAAAAAGAAGATGAAAGTAGATGGAACTATTGGTGCTCAACACAAGATTATTAACAAAAGGATTTATTTAAAAAGAATGCATTGACTATTTTGATATATGTGCACGGGTTGAAAAGACGACACCTGGTATAGCATAATTCCATTACAAATAGGATATGACTTATTTATTGTTGTAGTACGATTTTATGGTTGTTCAGATTAGGACCTTTTATTCTTTTAGATTTTTATTACTTATTATTTCAGATTTTACTTATCTTCTTTTAAGCTATTAGGATTAAGAGATTATTTTGCCTGTAAGCAAATGCTTTGTACCCTTTTTTAGGCACCAATTCATTGCAATCAAATTATTTTCTTGCATATTTTTGAGTTTTCAAAATTTCTTTTTGTTTCAAAAATTAAATTCATCTTCTAAACCAAAACTAAGATGAGTTTCATCCATATCCGATGCCTCTAATCATGTTTCTGGCCAAGTATTAGTCCTACGAATTCTTTCATTCATGTAAGTCTCAACCATCGAGACATTAATGTCTGTTCCATGACATATGGCACACGATGTGATATCTTTTTGTGACTAACATGACATCCAGGCAGACTATAGTAATTTATATATATAACAACACTGATTAATCAACTTAAATTGGATGAGCTAAGCTAAAATAGGATTTTGTGATATTTGAAGGGGTTGGGGTAACTTTTCATAAGGTAATTCGGACACTCTGATCTCATTCTTAAGGTTTCTTTTTTCCTTTTTTTTCTTTTTTTCTTTTTTTTTTTGAGTCCCTATTTGACAACCATTAAAATAAAATTTTTGGGTAAATTAAGTTTTGAAATAGTGAATTTTTGGAGAACGTGCAATTAAAATACAGGGGAAAAATATTAGGTTTATGCGCAAATTATTTTATTGTTAGAATGTATAATTGAAAATTAGTTTGCAAAAAAAAAAAAAAAGGAATTTTATTTTAATGATTGTCAAAGAGAAGCTAAGGGAAAACTTGACATAACAACCCTATTTAAATTGAACTACAGTGATTCTTCTTTGGAGGTGTGGCAGAGAGGCTGTGATTAAATGATACATGCACAAGCTGTTTTTACAAACTGGTTTACAAAATTTTAGCTTGCAAGATTTCATTGAATTCAACCAATTAAATTCTTTCATTTTAGCACCTGTAAATTCATTGTACAAATGGTGATATTATACGGCATCAATAATTATCTATGATGGCCAATAAGATGAAGACTACTCAATAAACTATCTATGTAGAGCACCTCATGCTAGGTTGTCTACCACTATGAGGCTCTCTACTTGCATGCTAGATCGTTTGTTGCTTTGAGGCTCTCTAAGTCCACGTTGGTTTGTCGACTACTATGAGACCCTCTACATTTATACTAGGTCGTCTACCACTACAAGGCCCTCTACTTATATGCTAGGGTATCTACTGCTTCAAGGCCCTCTATATCCATGCAGGGCGGTCGACCATTATGAAGCCCTCTACATTCATACTAGGTTGTCTACCATTATGAGCCCTTCTACCACAACTAGGCTAGCACAACACAACACTTAATCATAAAAACATCCTTGAGTTGGATGGAAACCGTTCAATGGCTATCATTGACACAACCAACTGCTTGATAGGTAGAGGTCATCCACTCAGAACGTGGAGGGTGGTAGGAGGTGCTATGTGGGATACGTGGCACAATAACCGTCCAGTAGTTACATAGCTTCAGATACCTATAAATACTCATAAGGTGAGATGGGTATAGGTCTTGAAAATTTTGACTACCTAATATACCTCCTATATTTTATCCTAAGTTTATCTTCCTAAAACCCTTACTAATTCTCATGCCAGAGGTACAACGGGGAAGAAAGTCTCAACCTCATTTCGCAAGTAACATTTCCTCATTGGAGTATCCGAAACACCTTGCGTCGTAACAAGGGCACAGAGGTTTGTTTCATAACTATTTCAAGTAGCATTTTTGTAATTTTTACAGGGACAAAACGATTTCCTAGAACCTACTTCCAACCCTAATCTATCTTGTCAAGACTTGTAATTAGTTTTTCAGAATGATGGTGAAGCAAGTGGTTTTCTTAGTGTAATCATCAATTATATTTCGATGATGTTTTAAAGATCTTCCCATAAAATCCAAGTGATTTTTATGTGCACTCAATGAGTTCTCCTTATCCCAAAAAATTATTCTGGAGTTCTGTCAAAACACTTAGCAACATGTAGTCGTTCTATTGTTGGATTTTTTACCCAAATTAAGTTGAATTTTTTAGGAAAAATATTTTTTCTTTTATTACACACGTTTTTTATTAAAAAAAATTTATTTTTTTTATTCCACGCTTTTTTATTGAGAAAAATATTATTTCCTTTATTCCACATTATTTTTTATCTTGTTTCCATCTTTGCGGTATTTCTATGATTTGGCATACTCCCCTATAAATATTAGACTCTTTTCACAAGTTTTGTATTACTGATATATAGAATAATTGTGTAGACACAATTATTGTATTTGTTTTCTCCATATTCATTAATTGAATAAAATACTTCATTTCTCTACCAATTAATTCATTGCCTTTTATCTTGTAGTTTGTTTGTGATCTTATCTTCATATCATGTCATATATAGTACATTGATTCATTTTATTTTCTAACAAGTAGTATAAGAGTTATTGGTTGTGATTTGTTCGAGGTTTTTTATCAATGGCAGCCATGAAGTATGAAATTTTGCTCTTGGATGGCAATATAAAATTCTCGTTATGGCAAGTGAAGATATGAACTGTACTAGCGCAAGTTGATTTAGATCATGCATTGTTGAGATTTGACAAAATGCCCACAACTTGGACGATAGAAAGAAACAAATGAAAGATCAAAAGGCACTTTCACAAATCTATCTTCGTCTCTCTAACAATATTCTTCAAGACTTTTTGAAGGGGAAAGCAACAACTGCATTATGGTTGAAGTTAGAGCAACGTGCATGAGTAAACTGACAATGAAATTGCATCTGAAGCAGAGGTTATATTTTTATCATATGGCAGAAGTCAGATTTTTGAAAGATCAGCTGGTTGTGTTCAAAGAGATCATCACTGATTTGGAGATGGATAATGCCTTGTTGTTCATAGTGGAGAAGGGGTAAGTCGACGACAAATTTCAGCCATTAGTTTTTTTATTATTGCAAAAAGAAATGACACATTAAGAGGAATTGTGACAAATTGCAGATAAAAGGTAATTTGACTGCAAATCATGAAAAGCAATTAAATACTTCGTACAAAATTAACATAGCCTGCAGAGTTTGTTTTATTGTGTAAATATATAATTAAAAATGAGTATATATGATAAAGAGTTTTCAAATAATAATTTATTGTGTAAATGTATGATTGAAAATGAGTATATATGATAAAGAGTTTTCAAATAATAGTTGTCAAATTGGGCTACATAAATGGAGAACTTTAAAGAATTTAATGAACATGTCGATAATGTGTCATGTCAATACTTTTTTTAAAAATCGTGTTTCTACGTGTTCGACACGCATCGTGTTGGACATACGTGACTATGTTGATGCTTCATGCCTGCAAAGTTTGTTTTAATTTTCTCTTTTGCACCTTTTGTTTTTGACTAGTCCAAGAATTTCATATTTATCAATTATTCCAACCATTCCTTGACAGCGAAAAAATTCACGTATGACCTTGTTCACATTTTCTAAAGAATCTCGAAAGCAATTAAATACTTCATACAAGACCAATATAGTCGAGAATTATTTGAGTGATTGAGATGTTTTAACGGTTTCTAACATGATATCCAAACATGATGAGAAGTGGATTTTGGATACAGCTTGTGCTTTTCATATTGTCCCAATCGGGATTTGTTTGAAATATATGAAACAGTAAAGCAAGGTGTCGTCATCATGGTTAACAACGAACTTTGTCGGGTAGCTGATCTTGTAGCATCAAATTGAAGCTGGTGGATGGAACGTGTAGAACACTTGATCACGTTCGACATATTCCAGACTTAATGAAAAATCTTATTTCGTTTAGTACTCTTGATTCAAAAGGATACACATTGTAGAGTCTTGAGGGTTTGGAAGGGTATTGTGTTGCATTAGAAGGGCGGAAGAGGTCCCAATTATACATCTTGCAAGATCTGATAGAATTTGTGCAAAAAAGTCAGAACAAATTTAGTACTGTAGTGGAGATTCAGTTTGATACAGTACCTTAGGAATTTGGTTCGAGGTCCATATTAAAGAATAATACTCAGTCGAGTTTGGAAGATATGGGTAATTTCACTTTGCCACCATTACTTGCGGTTCCTTCATATTCAACTACTAGGAGTAGACCTATTAGAGATAGGTACATGAATGCTGATTCGGTTGTACATGTTTTTAACGTTGTTTAAGGTGTTGAGACTAGCTAGGGGCCTTCTATGAAAGCTTGGGAGTTGATTATGCTATAGTGTGTGCTTCGACACCCTTTTATACTTTCTAATTCTTCTTGAATTTTGGGAAACCTGAGTTCATAAATCTGTGTTGGATATCGTCGAAGAGAATGAGTATTTTTATGTTAGAGAAAGTTTGGTTTT
>NW_019263453.1:0-1666 GCF_002742605.1 Olea europaea var. sylvestris
GAAAAATCCAGGAACTATTGCACACATTGAACTCGACTCGAATAATAGGTTCTTGTACTTCTTCTTAGCATTCAGGCCTAGTGCATGAGGCCAGTAATTTGTATTGATGGAAGTCATTTGAAGGGCCAATATAAGGGAACACTACTAGTAATTGCAGGGCAAGATGCTAACCTACAAATATATCCTCTTGCGTGGAGCGTTGTCGATGGGGAAACAAATGCATTGTGATATTGGTTCTTTGCAAAGTTGAAAGATGTCATTGATGATTCAAACCAGCTAGTGTTTGTGTCGGACAGGAAGAAGAGTATTAAGCGGGCAATTACGAGGTTGTTCCCACTTTCTCACTACGGTGCCTGCATCTGGCATATCGAGAAGAATCTTATTGCTAGGTATAGCAGTAGCAATGTCATCTTCTTATTCAAGCAGGCAGCGCTTGCATACCGTGTATCGAAATTTGATCGGTTTATGACACAGATAAGAACCATTCGACCGTCAATGGCATCTTACTTGGAACGTGCCGGTATATCCACCTGGTCACGAGCATATTTTGTTGGTAATCGGTACAACGTTATGACGAATAAAATTGCGGAGTCACCGAATTCAGTCCTAAGGCGACAAAGAAGTTTCCCTATAACCTCGTTGATCGAAAATATTACGTCATTAATGCAACGATGGTTCTACGAGAGAAAAAGTGCATCCACGAAATGTAGTACGATTGTGACACCAAAAATTGATGATGAATTAAGAAAATCATTCAACGCCGGTGCAACTTTACCAGTACGAAATTTGGACGAACTCGTTTTTTAGGTAGGTATAGCTACCGAACTTTGTACTGTCGACCTTATAGGTAACACATGTTCATGTCGAGAGTTTCAGATGCGACAAATCTCATATTCACATGCATCCCGAGCTGCTTGCGCAAAAGAAAAATCATTGTATGATTTGTGCTCCTCTTACTACACCACAGAATATTGGCGAGCTGCGTACAACGAAGTTCTTCACCCCGTTGGTCGAGAGTCAGATTAGGTTGTTCCTCAGTCTATTCGTTCCGTCGAAATTTTGCCCCCCGAATATACGTAGAGCACCTGGTCGACCTCCTACCCAACGTCAACGATCAAGAACTGAAAGGTCGACATTGAGACGAAAATGTGGCCAATGTGGGGGTTCTGGATATAACAGGCAAACATGTCAGAATTCGACATCTTTAAGTGACACGTATACTTGAATGACATTGTGTATTCCGATCGTCAAATGCCCTGATAACAAGAATTATCAATGTTTGGAATTTTTTTCTTTTGTATTACTTGCTTTCTATCTCTTATTTTAAATGTTGTTGAATATATTTTTTACTTCTACTTCTTTCTGTTTCTTTCTTCGTTCTCTCTTGATATCATTTATTTGCAATTGCTTGTTGTAAAATTAAGTTTGTAATACATTTTGAATCCTTTATACGGATTCCTCCCATTTTTTGTAATTTTTCTCTTATATTATTCTAGTCGTTCAAAATTTTATAGCGTACAAACAGGAAAATTCGTATGGGCATTCACTAAATACAAACAACACTTCATTTTTGAATATCATAATGGATACAAACAAGAGAGGTCAGGTTTGGGGTATAACTACCAACAAGGGAAATGGTGCTTACATATATTCTTATGAACATTTC
>NW_019263453.1:9280-15740 GCF_002742605.1 Olea europaea var. sylvestris
TTATGATAGGATAGAAAATAGTGTGAATGTAGTATAATGTTTAAATGAATGAATTTAATAAGGAAAATATTAGGCTCTTGTTTCAGTCACATTATTAAAATGAAAATGCATTTTTAAATAGTATATTGATTGAAAATGTGTGGCTAAAAAATAAGAAAATATTTTAGATTTGTGTGCAATATTATTTTATTAAAGAATGTGTGATTGAAATGATATATTTTTTTTTCAAATAATGTGGCTCAAACAAGGTATAGAATGTGATGTGGATAAAAATAATATTTAAAAAAAAACTATAATTTTAATAAGGATAAATATAGAGTGGGATAGATATATAACCTATGTGAATGTAAATAGCGACTCCCAAAAGAAAAACAAGTTTAACTTTATGAGATGGGGAGGTCTTATCATTTCATGACATACATCTTTCGATTATCGTATAACATTACTCTATATCTTTATATTTTCCTTCTAGAGGATTTTAATTAAAAAAAAGTTGTAATCGTGATGGTTAGTTAGTCACAATAAGAACTAGGTCTAGTATTGAACCTACTTTTCAGACTACTATAACTTACAATATTGTCAATCGTGTTCTGTACATGACAAAATATTGAAGCATGCTAGGTGTACAATCTACTTTACAATTTGGTTTACAATCATTGAGTTGGCACAAATTCCTACCTCACATTCAAAAGCTGCTTTTTCAATCAATGATGCAATCCCTACACCTCACAAATTGTCAACCAAGAGACTCCTATTTGTTTTCCATTTTTTTTTAGTAAGAATATATTTTGAAATAGTAAATTGATGGAGATTGTGTTATTAAAAAATAAAGAAAAATTTTGAATTATGTGTAATATTATTTTATTAAAAAATGTGTAATTGAAAATAAGAGAGAAGAAAATGTATTTTTAGAAAAATGGGTATCAAACAAGGGCTAGATCACTTCCTTCGGATGATATTTTAACAATCACATAAGATTTTATAATAGCAATGAACACGATTCAACTTGAATAATTTTTGAGATATTTTCAAATCATCATATTTTAAATTGTTTAAAAAAAATAAAATCAACAAACCAAACCAAACAACTTTATTTTCCAAAACAAAAAAGCCATTTTTGTGGATGTTTGGAAAAAGTTTAAGCCCTTGTTTAATCCCTATTATGGGAGAAATAATGCATTTTAAATAGTAAATTGTTGGAGAATATGTGGTTAAAAATTAAATAAAAATTTTAGATTTACCTGTAATATTATTTCATTGAAGATTGTACGGCTGAAAATGAGTATTGAAAAAATGAATTTTTAGAAGAATGAGAATCAAACGGGGGCTAAGTAAAAATTTGGACCTCCACCTTTTTCATTATAATTAGATTTGAACTTTTATTATTATTTTATCCTTGTTTGGTAGGGATTAAAATTTTAATTTTAATCTAATTGAAGTCAATAACTAATTTAAATTACACATTTTATGAAACTTACAAATTTTCAACAATATATTTAATCAATTTTTCGTAAAATTTACTAAAAATATGATTTGGTTAGATTATCTTGTCTATTTACGTCTCACTATAACATTTAATTTGTTTTTTCTTAATTAATAATTAATTAAATAGTTTTATAAGGAGAATACCTAATTTTTATGGACCAAATAAAATAAATACTTATCTAGATATGGCAATTTGAACCGTCAAAATCGAAAACTGCGGTTAACCGAACCGAATGGGGCGAAAAAAATCGAACCGATGGTGCAATGGGGTGGATATGGTTTTGATTTTAATAAACCGGTTTGTAATGGTGCGGGTATGGTATTTACGTCGTCGAACCGAAATCGAACCGATTACCCGCTAAAAAAAACAATTGAATTGATAATGGGTTTTACACTACTTTTCTATCCAGATCAAAACAAAATCCCTCCCCTCCTCATTACATCTACCTGACTCATTCGACCAGTCCACTTACCATTAGCCCATAATAGCATTAGTATAACAGTGTATAAATACAAACCCAACTCTCCACAACCACAAACTCACGCACGGCTCCACTGCCTCTATAGTCTAAGTCGTCGTGGCCTCCGAAAATTTGTTACATTTGTTAGTCATTCTATTACTGCTGATCATGTAAAAACAGAGTTCGATATTTTTCTAGACGTGCCAATATTGTCAAGGATGAATAGGAATCAACTTTGAATGCTGATCTATGCTAATAAGACTTGTATGGAAGAATGCATCAAGTAATTTCGATGTACAACAATTAAGAATGAAGGAAAAATTTATTATTATTATATTTATAATATTGTTTGTTAAATTTGTATTTTACAATTGAAAATTAGGATAATGTTTGCATTTACGTTTGGAATATTGTTTGATAATGTTTGCATTTTCGTTTGAAATATTGCGTTTTTCTTTTCATTGACTTTTTTCATAAATTGTTTTAGATCAATTTGACGGATGAACCTATAAAAAATAATTTATTTTCGTGGTCATTAACCGAACCGAACTGTACCGAACCGAGATATAAACCAAATCGAACCGAACCGATTTACATGATTATGGTGCGATTATGGTATGATCAAAAATTTGGTGGTGCGGTTATGGTTTTGGCCGAACCGACCCATAACCGAACCGTTGCCAACCCTATTATCTACTAGTCTTTCGCACTAATTTATAAAATTAAAAAATTTAGCTATATTTCATATATATTATTTAAAATTCATTCTCAATCAAATATTTTCATAAAATAATTTCGTACACAAACTCGTATATATATATATACACACACATACACACACACACATACATACATACTTTTAATCACACATTATCAAAAAATCCTTTTTCATAAAATTTATTCTAAAAAATTACATCAAACAGATAGCCTCTTAAAAGATCACCAAATTTAGCCCTATTCGATATAGATTATTTAAAACTCATTTTCAATCAAATATTTTTTAATAAATTAATATTAGGCATTGATTTATTATTATTTTATATTTTTGCTTTTAATCTCATGTTGTCAAAAAATCTATTCTAAAGAAATTTAGGTCAAATAAACAAACTCTTAAAAATTCACCAAATTTAGTCGTATTTGATATAGATTCTTTAAACTCATTTCTGTCAAAAGTTTTCTTAATAAAATGATTTTACACATACTTCTGTATTTTTTATAGCTTTTAATCACTCACAGTCGAAAAATCTATTTTCATAAAATCTACTCTAAAAAAAGCCAAAAACATAAGAAACCTCATCAAATTGAAGAAATGGAGAAAATTGTGAAAACTGATATTTTCAATTGTTCCCGAGGTCTTATCCTGGATCTTTTTGAATTTACGAAATATCATTTAATCTCGTTCTTAGTATATTTGCTGGTATTTTTAGCGTAAATTTGGGTTTTCTAGTAAAATCCATCGAACTTCAAAACAGGAAGAAAATGCCCAAAAGTTTTAAATATGCTACAATTTTGTAAAATAAATAAATAAAATTATTATTATTATCTTTCAAGCGGCTAAAAAAAGTCGACTAGCAATAAGTATACTTAATGAAGTAAAAATTGAATTAATGAATAATATATTAAATAAAAAAAAATATTATTAAAAAATTACACGACAAGGGCAGGTTTGATTTTGATTCTCCCGAAAAGTTAACTTTGAATTCAAATCAATGATTTTAATTTGATTGATAATTTTTTCAATAACATTAGTGTTTGCCATTACAAAAATGCTTTTTGTACATCAATTTTCACACTTCTTTCCAAAAGTGGGATCCACGATGATTATTTTAATCGTGGACCCTACCCACTTTACATGTGTGTGTGTGCTGTGAAAAAATGTGTACTTGTAGAATGGTTATTGCCCTTAGTCTCCTATTTGACAGTCGTTAAAATAAGTCTTGGAGGAATATGAGTTTTAGAATAGTGGTTTTATAAAGAATGTGGTTAAAAAGTATGAAAAAATTTTAATTTTACGTGTAAAATAATTTAATATAAGAATATATAGTTGAAAATGAATTTGAAAAAAATTATTTTAGGGTAAATATATTAACACCAGGATTTTTATTTTTTACACCCATTGTTCTAAAAGAAGCGCCAAGGCGTCGCATAGGCACGATGCATGGCGAAAACATCAAGCCAAGCGGCCTTATTTAGAAGTCAATGACAATCGATAACCGCTAATGCTCCCTTAGGCATGATTATTGTCGTGCATTATTATCTTTTTTTATTTTTTTACAATTATCTTAAGTTAAATCTTAAAGTTTGATTTTTTCACTTTTTCTATGCTAGATTCAAAACAGTTGCTTGAAGCCTTGAACAAAGGAAAACTTCCAAAAATTCTTATCTATTTACTATTTAGTATTTATATTTGAAACTTATTCTTTTGTTGGAAATTTTGAAAAAATGTATAAAATTCTTATAAATCTATTTTAGATGTATGATATGTATTATTTTTAATTATTAAATAATTTTGTGATCAATTAAAAATTTAAAATAAGAAAAACAACTTTTTGCGCCTACGTCTTATCTAAGCTTGTTTAACCCATAGCTTGACCTCCATGAAAGGGCAGAGCCATAAAATGATATTAGGATGAGCCGAAATTTAATATTTTATGAATAAACTTAGGTCGAAAAGAGGCTAAATTCATGTCATTCACGACAAAAAGTGTACAACACTCAATGAAATAAAAGAATTGACGCTTACGTTAAAAAAAAGAACTAACCAAACCATGATCGAAAAATGTAAATGATATGTATCCACTAATGAAAAATTAATAAATTATTTAATGAATATTATTCTAAATAAATTTGACAACCACTATTTTTCAAACAACTGAAAACGCAATTAATAACACATCACTATATGTTAGTGTTTCAAAATACTATTTGGCACGTACAACATTCTTTTATATTACTTCATTTCATAGTGAGTGGGGGAATCACATCTAACGTGAAAAATCGATTAAGAATTATAAAGAAATTAGATTTAATTAATGTCCATATTTTGCTTAGTTTCAAGAATATACTTATATGTAGATTAATTTATAAATAAATAAAGTTAAAGAAATATTCCTTTTATTGACAAGATCAAATTTAGAGCAAGTTATTTATTTTGATCATAACATCTATTCATGGTCAATATGATTAAATTTTTCTTATAAGTATGAATGAGTAATATATGAAACACATATGTAGAAAAATAAAAAATCAATTACTTTTAAACTTAGCAAAACATTTAGTGTATAGTGTCTCTAACTATTAAAATAAGTAACTTTTAGATCTAATTAGTACAAAATTTTTATTATAAAATTTATTTAATTACCATAAGTAAATTTAGTCAAACAAGTATTAAATAAAAATGTTTAATTTAAAAATAAAAAATTCATGTTACTTAAATGTCATGAAAATAGTATTTAATAATCGTAGCATCTTCAACAAAATTTGATTGATTAAGCATTGAGCTTGAGTCAAAATTCAAACTAGAGTTGGGCTAATACAAAAATTTGGGGCAAAATCGAACAAATTCTTCTTAATTTCCATAATGGGTTGCCCATCCCAACCCTCCACTACCTTCACCACTGTCTCCACACATTACGTTTTTTAGAACATTGCTTTACGTTTTAATTGCATTTAAGATTCTTAATTTTTACTCATATAGCACTTATATCTTTAACAAATTTTCACATCGTTCTTATCGCCAACTTTTTCATTGGTTAACACATTTTCCCTTTGTTTGAGCCCTATTTTTGGGAAAAATTTATTATAAAATAATTATTTTTTTGAGAATATGTGGTTAGAGAATAAGAAGTTTTTTCAATTTACGTAAACTATTTTATTGAAAAATATGTTATTGAAAATAAATTTTTGAAAAAATTGGGCTCACATAAGGACTTTGTATTTTGTAACAGTTTTATGTCTAAAAGCCCGTTGAATCTTCCCATCATATTTTGAAAAAAATATAAATAAGTAAAAAGTGCGGAAAAAATATTTTCCCTCATTTCAAAGCATGAAAAGAAAATGTTTTGATATGAATTATCATCAAAAATGAGACATACTAATCAATGGAAGGTTAAAGATAGGAAAGAATTCAACAAATAAAATTAAGAAAATATTTTTTATAATGAACAAAGATTTGGGAGTTTAATGCAATTATAATATGGTCTATTTTAGACCTCGTCTGTCTCCCTTCAAAGGAAAATTCTTTAGAATTCTCATACTCATTTATAATTAGGAGTGGGCACTTTTCCCAAAATCAGTGGAACTGGACCGGAATCGTTTAGAACCGGTCGATTCGGTTCCGAATCTTCTAAAAAATAATTTCATTTTGGGACAAATTTTTAAGAATCGATCGGTTCTGGTTCGGTTCCCGATTCTAGTATGGGAACCACGGGAACCAGACGGTTCTCATTGGATTTTTTCTTTTTTCTTTTTTCTTTTTTTGGGTAAAATATATGATTTAATCTCCAACACTTTTA